>NC_084542.1:11901123-12201123 GCF_024500275.1 Phycodurus eques
AATCTCCCGCATTACAAATGGACACCCTCAACTGTTTTATCATTTGTATCTCCTATTACGAATAATATCAATCAGATGAAATCATCACGATCATTTGCTTGCGTTTCATAAATAATAAATAAGCTCGTAAATTCTCAATGACATTTAGCCGTGCACGTGCCATTCCCGAATCCTACGTGCGTTTTTGCAAAGCCACTGCATACGAATTGTTGGGGGGTGACAACAAAACAACATTTAAATAAATAACGTGAATGTATATATATATATATATATATATATATATATATATATATATATATATATATATATGTGTGTGTGTGTATAATAGTTTAGTATGTGGCGTGATCTTGGAGTTAGACTCGCAGCAGCCTCCGGTCATGCCAATCGATCTTACCGCGCGCGGCCTGCTGGGAATTTCACCTGTCCTGAACCGCTCCCGGTGATCTTCAAACCGTCCCTCAGCTCCTCGTAGAGTTCCACCCGGAAAGGCGACCGCGGGGGCCGTGCGCTGCGTACACCTCCCCAAATTAACGGGACGCGCAACGAGTGGCATTGGTGCCCCGAGCAAGCCTTCCTCTCGTCTCGTCCTCTTCCTCGTTGCGCCTCTCAGGAGCGGCGACGACCACGCCCCCCGGCTCCTCTCCGATTGGCCGCGAGCTCGCTGAAGCCTCTTTTCTGATTGGATAGTTCCTTCGTGGGCGTCGGTTTATAAAAATAAAGAAAGAAATGCTGCGATGCGCGTGCCCGACACTTGTGGCCGTGTCACGGCACACAAGTGAGTTTAACTGACGAGTTGGTTGTTTTGCTTTGTTTTTGTTTTTCTTGTCATTAGCTGACACATAGAAATAAATAAATACGTGCGCGGCAGTGGCAAATACTCGTGCGGAGGATTATTAAACAAATGATTATTCCGTTCTAAAAGGAAATAAGATCCTTTTAATCACGTGTGCAGGATTTTTACCTAATTTAATGAGGTTATTACTATTCATTTGTATGCGAGTTAGTCTTGGTGCAATGACAAATAAAGCCTGCATTTTTGCCTGCCTTGTATTTGCGTTACATAGTAAAGCTCTCAAAACTAGGGAATTATAGGAAATAATCACAGCAGGCAACATAGGGAAAAGTAATACAATATAAAAGCAGGAACGATTATGATGATGCACATTAATAACAAGAAGAGGAGACAACATCAGCATGGTCAAACATTGTAAAGGGCCTTTGGTGCCCTCATCAGTCATAATAATGAAACCACGTGCTCTTATTATAAGTGGCTAAACATTTGCACACATGCCAAGACAATGTTAAGTCTCTTAAAATGCGTTTCTTTCGTTTTATATGTATATATATATATATATATATATATATATATATATATATTTTTTTCTTTCCATTGGATGTACTGATTGCGGCGTGTCCCCAGATACTGTTGTCCACAAGAAATGATTTGATAACAGTCATTTTGATCATTGAAATTCATTATAATAATAATAATAATAATTCATAATAATGAAATCACGTGCTCTTATTATAAGTGGCTAAACATTTGCACACATGCCAGGACAATGTTAAGTCTCCTAAAATGCGTTTCTTTCGTTTTATATATATATATATATATATATATTTTTTTTTTTTTTCTTTTTTTTTTTCTTTTCATTGGATGTACTGATTGCGGCGTGTCCCCAGATACTGTTGTCCACAAGAAATGATTTGATAACAGTCATTTTGATCATTGAAATTCTGTTTTTATAATCTATTAAAATCTATAGCACGTGTCACTAAAATTGCTGTCCACTCTGTCATTATTGGGCACCTGTCCCTTTAAGAAACACTCTGATGTTTTTCGTCACGTTATGATCATTTTTAATTTTTCTTCGAGAGGCTGAAATAGTGGATAGCTGCGGCATAAATGTGTACACTTAATCACTTACGTTTTGTAATTGTCATCATATTTTGTGCAGAATTAGTTTTTGTGCAGCTAACCCTGTCCACTCTGTCATCGTGAAATATCAATTGATATAAAATTAGAGATGTCACGATCAGATTTTTATTATTATTTTTGCACCCAAGTCACTTGATTTTTGAGTACCCGAGTCCCGATCCGATACAGAGTCCCGATACGAAACCTCGGTAATGCATTAAGAAAGAGAATCCAAATTTTCTCAACTAAAATTTTAAAAATCTGAATATATCCCAACATTACAATTTTTATATGGCAATAAAGCAGTGGTTAAAACCAAGTACACAAATAAAAACATCTTATATATATATATATATATATATATATATATATATATATATATATATATATATATATATATAGCATATCAGTGGTGCAGCACAAAATAATGATGCGAACAAATGAAATCTACATTTTGAACTGCATAAAATAATACAATGAATATGAAGTTCGATGAAAAATGTCACCTTTTTTGGGTGAAATGGGCTGTTATTGACTCAGCACATAAAATGGCACATAATGCACTTGCATTTAGTGCAATATTTTTGTCTCTACTTTCCATTTTAATTTCTTCTCTGCGAGCAAGTCTGTTAAGCACACATGAAGATTTGCTTTTATTTTAAAGGTTGGAGCATTACTTTTAAATAAAATAAAATACTTTTCAATATTCACAATTAAACTGTGATTTTAATGTCATTTCCAGCTGTTTTGGCTTGGGTAACAGGCACGTGCACAGATAGACTCCTTGTGGTGCTGCAGCACCAGCCCCTGAGCCCCAGATGAAAAAAGTTGCCCTTTCTGCTGAAGCTCATGTTTTATTTTATTCATCAATTAAAAAAAAAATATCACAATTTCCCCAACTGTCATCAATTCACTCTGTGTTTTGATATCTGACAGGAATTTATCTAAGTCCTTGTGAGAATTGCTCCCGTCAATGATCTGCGATGCAAATATTCTGCCATTCACCTCTTTTGTTAATAGTTTGATTACTGACTGTGTTGTTTGCGCTAACAGAAATAAACGTTAAATATGCACGATAGTTTTTTTTCTTAATTGTGTGAATAATTTTAGTGGGGTTTTTTTTTGGCTTGAGCACCTGTCCCCCAAAATGTCTGTGGACGTGCCCGTTGGGTAGCATAAGGTCAACAGGTGCAATATACTCGATGCAAATCTTTAAATGGCATATACTCCCGCAGTACTGCCCACCGCATAAACAAATGTAACTCCTTACTTTAACGACACCTAAAGTTAACCTGTTTATTTCGCATATGTAGTTTGTGGATCCCCCACCACCACCTTCCCACCCCATCTAAAGTTAAATGTAAAACAGCAGCGAGCGGGCATGGAGCAGTGTGGCCCAGGTCCGGGGCTTGTGCACTACAGTTTGGGCCTCCGTCAAACACATTTATGGGAGGATTAATTTCCACAGCAGGAATCAGATGAGAGCGCCGCTGCGCATGGACATTTTTAATTAGATAGCCCAAGCTCAGATGGAGAGCTGCTGTGTGAGCATGGGGGCCGAGGGATGGGCTGGGGTGAGGGGGTTTTATTGGGAAGGGGGGGAGGGGGAGTCTGTGACGGGGGCGCGAACGCATGATGGTGAGCTCATTACGCACATAATTAGCCCTGAAATTGATGCTGCATTGTGCCATAATTGGAGATTTCTCCTTCTGAGTCTCCGTTCCGTGCGCATGCGCGGGAGCGCCTCGCTAAATGACTTCCACTGGACTCGGAATTAGCCTCGCAAGGCTCCACCTCTTTATTATATTCTCATTTCTGACACAGAGAAAAGACAAGAAATTGAAAATTAGAAGAAGACCCCCGGATGCTAAGTGGAGTACAGGCAGATACATGAGTGACAAAAAAGTAAAAAATGTAAGAAAAAAAATAAGCAGCCAATAACTGAAGCCAAAAATGCAGAATTGGGAAGATGGGGGGTATCCACTGTATATAAAAAATATATAATGTTTGTAAAAAAAAAAAAAAAGCACCTGTATTTTTCTTGCATCCCACCTTTGCTCTATTACTCTCTCTCTCTCTCTCTCTCTCTCTCTCTCTCTCTCTCTCCCTCTCTCTCCCCCCCCCTCTCTCTCTCTCTTGCTCTCTCTCTTTCATCTTAAATCCTCGCACAAATCATGCTAATTTCTGGACATGAGTTACAGGCCATAGGTCACCGTGGCAAGTTCACTTTCAACATTCCTCCCTATGCAAGCAATTCGTTATGGTTCCTTTTCAAAACAACTGTCTGTTATGTATATTTTTTGATGACAAACAACAATACAGAAGAATTGGAACATTCTCTAAGGTTGCATGAGCTGCGCTTGAAGATTCACTCATCCTGGATATCCTGTTTTGCGTCCCACCGCGGGGGAGCCCTGCCTTGCCGCTTGGCCGACCCCCGCCCCCCCGTCCCCTCTCACAGCCACCCTCACTGCACCCATCTCTCCGTTTTGATTGTGTTCTTAAAAATTGTGCTCCTCAGCGGGAGAGCAGGCAGGAGATCCACAGAGTGCGAGATGAGCTGCGGTATGGTCGGTGGGCGAGTGCATGAAGGTTATTTATGGAAGGAAAAGGTGGAGGAAGGAGAGAGATGATGGAGTATTTTCTGTTATGGTTGTGCTTTCATGATGGCTTAAAGTGTTTTATTTATTTTTTTTATTTATGGGGGTCTGCTTGCACAGTTATGACAAATGAGGGTCAATCTACTGTACCTCTATATCAGTGTAAAATGGAATCTCAGGTTGGGATGCTGCTTTGCCTACGTTTGTGTTCTTGTCGGAAATAAAAGAACTAATAAAATAATAACTGAAATACAAAGGCGCCTTGGTTCATGACGGAGGTGTGTTCCTACGCTAGCTACATCAATTTGTATGTCAATCGGAATGCGCCGAAACGCTAATGCAGCAATCGATAATAATAATCACTGTATGTGTACAAAAATAAACACTTATAGGCCATAAATGTAAAGCAATCAAATGAAAAGTTAGTACGGTGCAAACTATGTGTGCCTTCATTTAACACTTATTCTTACACTACTACGAAAACTAGTTCACTGCGAGCTGTCCGAAGCCTAGAAATACCAAAATTGTTTGTTCTGTTTATTTGTTTATTTGCTATGGACAACACAAGAACAATGGACAAATGAGATGCAGTGCTTTAAGTGTTTTAGCACAAGTGCTAATTCTCAACACTTGTCAACAGGAGGCTTTTTAAAGGGCACATATAACACAAAGTAGATAACATACAAGATTTCTGATAGCGTACAAAGAAGTTAATTAGTCCAAATGATGGCGGTAACTGTGCCGCGTGATGACGTATTCCTACGCCGGGCGCCAATCGTAATGTCATATGTCGGATCCATTGTAAATTGAGGAACCAATGTAATCTATTCCAGGTTCAAACTGCCACCATCGTTAAAACTTTATTATATGTATACAGGCAATGTTTGAAATAACATTTTGGAACCCTTCAAGGTCATACAGGTGTTAAAAGGGCTTAATGTCCTGTAATATGAAAATGTTCAAGCAATGTAACACTGTATGCTGATGTTGGAGATTTCACTTTCGATGTGAGTCTGCTTATATACTGCTTATATAGAGGAAAGGCGGACGTGGCTGAGGACAACATGCGGCCGTTAAAGGGGGAAGGGTGCGCAGAGGATACTAAAGGCACGCCCCCAGTACGTATATAGCGCCGGTATGTGCATTGTGCAAAACAACATCGGTTTGGCTCAGGACCCCCAAAAATGGCATGCATGCTAGCTTATGTTTTACCATGCCTGCGCCCAATAACACGGTGCGCCTTATGTATGTGTTAAATACAGAAATAGACCCGTAACTGAGACTGCGCCTTTCAATACGGTGCGCCTTATGGTCGTGGATATATGGTAAGCTTCTTTTCTTAAGACCACTTTCTGACCCTTCACTTTTCCATTACACATTTTTGTGCAACTTTAGAGAGATATTTTTTTCAAAGAAAATGTTGCTGGAATTTTAAATTGTATGGCCTCAGGGAGTAGTTGAAAACAGTTTAAAAAAAAACAATTTTTTTAATTAGAACAATCCCCTAAAACGTACTGTCCAGCCTTTAGTGGCAATGTATCACACTTTAATTTCAGCATGTGCAAGCCTAACTTTTTGTACATTTCCCACAAAATTCTCATGAGATCATTCTGCTCACGTTAGGCCTCATGCAAATGGACACGTCTGTTGACCTTTTTTGTCATGGAAATGTTCAGTGTTTTGAACATTTCCACCGCTCCCTCATGTTCCTGTTATTTATTACATTTTCTACACCCAGATGTAACCTCATTACGTGCAGGTTGAGATAAGCTAATTGGATGTAACATGACATGTCATGGAGAATATGAAGTCTGTGTGGATGAGAGAGATGCTATTAATGGGAGGGGGGGGGGTGATAGAAGTCCACATTCCATTTTAAATCAATCCCAGTGAAACGGGAATGAGAGCAAAGCACCATGTTGAGTTCCACTCTGTGCTCCGAGATTGGAACAGTTGGGAATATGTAAACAGGCTGCCTGCTTGACCAAGATTTGACAGTTGTGTTCCGAACGTCATTACTGCCTCTTTTGTGTTCTATTTGCACCAAAAGTCTCAAAAGTTATTTAGAACTCCCAGCGCAATGCACCACTTGCTTTCCTTCCAGTCATTTTATTTGGGGAGTCTTGTTTGCAAACGTCCTCTAATGTGTTCTTTTCCTCACATTAACAGTGACTCTCAGCCACCACCTCTGTGTGTATATGTGTGTGTGTGTCTGCGCCAGGCCCTCCAATGAGCCCATCTGCTCTGTGCGAGCGTTAATTAAGCACGCTGCCATTTCCTATATGCAGCCTCCATTTGAAGTCGCCGAGAGTGCACGAATCAGACGAGCAAGTTCATCAAAATGCTAATTTGGCCCAAATTAAAGTTGTGATTAACATTACAGTTTCCCTCCTGTGCGGACAAACGGATCCGTCTATGAGCTCTCTCCTTGTGCGGGCGACGGGTGTCGAGGGGAAAGAAGGGGACACTTCCCTCGCGGAGGCTCTCGTGTTCACTGCCAAAGTGTAAGAAAAACATCCACGTGACGCTAGAAGCTACTTGTGCGTGGAGAACGCTTGTGTCTGAATATTGACTTTGAATACAAAATTCTGTTTTCGGATAGCTTCGCTGGCGTGGGCGCTTTAGAGCGCCTCGATGTTTGTCATGGAGAGAAAAGTCCGACTTGACAGCCAGCATTGTGGACAAGGGGTTCATGCTTGCGTGCCTGCTTTAGAGCGCCTCGTTGTGGCGGTGTGGAAATGCCCCAGGACAACCTGGTGGGATATATTCCGGCCATCGGAGGCTTTAAGCAGATATATTTTCATGGCTAAAACATGTTATGTGTAGGAATTGATGCTAAACAAAGTAACATCACATTTTTTTTTTTTTTTTTTTTTTTTTAATTTTGTTATTATTTTTTTTTTACAGTCAGTAGACAGTTGAAGGGAGTCTGCTGCAGTCCATTCAGCAGACGTGTCCACAGCTTATGAGAGCAGACACACGATTTTGAATCCTAATTTGATATATTTGGCAGGGCTGTTAACAACTGGTGGTAAATTGGTGGTTTGTCAAATTTAGAAGAAGTTATTTTCACTTTACAGGGACTTAAACACCAGTCCTCTGGTTAAAAAAACAACAAAACAAAAACTTGATTTTTATAAAGCTTCTGTGCAAGCCAAGAAGTCCTTTACTTAAATTTTTTTTTTTATTGTTATACTACTATTCATGACAATGTCAATCAAAGATTGGTTGTCTTTGTAAATGCAGATTTTTTTGATTCAGCTCATGTACGGGAACTCATTACAATGTGGAGACATACAATACGTTACCCGAAATTTTAGATAATTTTGTCCTTCATTAGATTGGAAAACAACAACAACAACAAAATATGACTAAATTTCACACATCTCTGCTCTCACCGGGTTGTGAAATGTTAACCACAAAATAAATTTGTAATGCTGAAAGGCAGATTAATGTCATCTGTCTGGCTGACTGTGTAGTAATTCACAAGAGCCAAACATTTTGCCATATGTTCCGGCTACAGCGAAGGAGGCACCATATGTATTTGCGTTAAAACAACAACAGCTTGACATTCCCGATGGGCAAATGACAGAGGACTACTTATTTGCGTAGGTATTGTAGTCACACACACTCGCACGCATATGCACACACATCACACGTATGAAGTCCATGCGGTAATGAAACCCCTGACGTTCGTCACTCAGTCTTAAGCAGTGGTTATTGAGGCATTAAATATGTCTACACAGGGCTCAGTGAAAGGCTGGCAGATCACTGTTCTCCTCTGAGAGGGGCTCTGTTTGCATACAGACAGCTTGGTAGGTAGGGGGACTGGGGACTGGGAACGTGCGTCGAATGGAGCCCGGGAGTCATAACTGGGTGCCCACCACTTTGGCGTTAGTGCCATTATGGGATGTCACTGTGGGAGAACCGCAGCTCTTCAGCGGGATTACGAGAGATTCTCGTAGAAATTGAGCGGAATTGGAAATGCGGTCGAAGGCTCGTCTCGACGATGTGTGTGCACGAGGCAGACACACGATGACACACGGTTAAGCCCCGTTTCTATTCAGCTGTGCTGTTTGAGTCACTTCACAATTTTTTTTGTGTGTTTAAATTCTCAAAACTTGTGAAACAAATGGCTGAATATATCTAAATTCATTGGTTACCTAATCTCGGGGTACCGTTTGCTGTCAAAAGTCTGTAACAGTGGTGCCTTGAGATACAATTTGAATTGACCAAAACTCTCAACGCATGTATCACAAATCATGTTTCCCCATTTAAATGAAGGGTAATGCCGTTAATCTGTTTCAGCCTCCCCCCAAAACAGCAAAAAAAAAAAAGCCCAATATAACAATATACTACTATACTTTGCAAAAACATATTTTAACAGCATAATAAATACAATGTAAAGAATTAAACAGTTTTTGGATCATGATTAATTGATTGCGGCTCCTTCTTGGCTTGGGCTTGGCCCCCTTATGGCAGTATACTACAGTCATGCAGACACTCAACTTCTGTAAGTGACTAGGTAAACTGCAATATTATGTGTTGTTTTTCGCAGAGGATAAAGAATATGTGCCTGTGAGTTTTGTTCTATTGTCTGTCTTGTGTTGCTACATCATTTGTGTTCAAATATCTGTTTCTGAAAGAATCACAACACCGCCACATAGATGCTATTTATTAGCCTGTCTATGGTGTTTCCCGTTATGTGTAAGCATTAACTTGCGGACTTCAAGTCAAAGTTATGTGGCTGTTTTAAATACACGTGTAATTGTTTGTTTTATGTTTCGTTTGATAGTAAACTTGAACTTGAAGTGCAATTAAACAGCTTGAAGCCTCTTTTGAATATTTACTATGTTAAATCGATATATCGTTCCCAGCTAAAGCACCAACAGAAATGGTACGATATGGATTGGTCGACAGGGAATTGTCACTTCTGTGTGACAACAAGAAAGCAATGAAGACACAGGTCTTCTTTGTGTAACAAGCAGTCATACTTACGCCAAGAAGAAAGAACAAAATGCTGGGTGTCTGCCATTGTTGTTATTTGTTTACACTGTGGCATTGTTGAACTCATTAGCAGGCGACTGTTCTGCTACTACGCTGTCAGACTATTTACATAGCGTCAATCGTCCAATGAAAAACATGAAAAGTTGATTCTTTAAAGTCAAATTCACAAGTACACACCGATATTTACAAAATCAATTTAATGTCAATATCTGATTTTTCTATTCATTCATATTCATGATCAGCCACTAGTTTATTCAGATTTAACAAAAATGCTGTTCAGCAATTTTCCAATAGGAAATCTGTGCCAGAGTCACACTGTAAAAATAAATGCACACTAGCTTCTACGCAAACATTTTTGCAACAGTTTTCATTCCGTTGGTTCCATCCAACAAAACCCGCTGCAAGCCTATTTGAGCGAACGCCTCATCGAGCAGGACGCGGCGTGATGACAAATGCAAAACAGCAGCGGCCCGCGCCTCAGCGGGCTACGCTGCGTTGTGCGCTCTCGCACGCATTTGCATACATGAAATGTGGCGGTTTGCTGTGTGATCACAAAACCTTGCTTGCAAACCAAATTCCCGCCACGCAGCATTAAACATTTGAATCGTATTGAAATGAAACAAATCCACAAAAGGTGAGTGAATGACTAGTAAAAACATGACAATTTAGTCCAGTGTGTGCATTCTTCCCCAATAGAAGGCTTCTGGTTGACAGAGGTCAGCTGTGTCTTCCTAATGGGGTTTTTGGGGGTCAGTATCCCGAGACCCTCCCCTCCCAACCCCTTCCACCTTCTGAGGGCGACTCTCCAGCGTCCATTAAGCAAACATGCGGGTCTGCGACCCTGGTCAGGGTGAACATTAACACTCAGCCACTGGTCGGGGGGGGTCAGCCTGGGGTCAGCAGCCTGTGGTGAAGGGCTGGACAGGGGTCACTCTTCCACACTGACATTCACCAATATGTCTATGTGACAGATTAAAGCAACAATAAGTAATAAATTCATCTTAAAAGTCATCAAAATCACATTGATGGTACACTGGTTTTGCATTGAACAGAATAGCATTTGTCAGCCATTGTCATAGTTTAAGCATTGAAAAGATTGGGAAAATCGAGATGTATCTTGGGGTTATGCACAACCGTCCTCTGCATTTGGCAAAACAGGTTGAAGCAGGTGTTCGGAGGAGCCCTATGGCAGGAGACCAGCACAAAGCAAGTGTAGAAATATTCTTTTGTTTTATACACGATGTCTTCAAGAGCTACCAAAGATGTCAATATCCAATATTTAGGCTTTGTTCATGTTCCCATACTGAATATCATATCTTATGTTTATAAATAAAATAAAAATTTAGCAAGTTGGGGTTCAAATCATCACGCCATCAACCCGTAGTTATGCTAAATTATCGCAGCATACACAGGAAGTCCACTAACCTGCTTTCCGGTTTTCGTCATGAGACGTTCGCCATGTATGGTATGGTATGGTAGCCTTTTATTGTCAGTCCTCGATATATGTGGAACATACAGATTTTAATTAACTTTTTCAAGAGACCAATGTCACAAACAAAAACAAACGGTGGTGCATCGCATGTCAATGGTCACAGGGATATATCTTTATCCTCTGCAAAAAGCGATTAATATTACTGCAGTTTATTGAGGAGTGGTGAATGGATTAATGGCTTTTTTATTCATTATCGATGGGAAACATGATTTGAGATACGAGTGTCTTGCGTTATGAGCGTGGTCACAGAATGAATTAAACTTGTATCTCAAGGCACGGCTGCAACACAATCTTTTTTGTTGTTGTCTTTATTCCAGCTATACTGTATACGGTGGACCCCTGCATACTCGCAGTTTGGCACCTACGGATTCACCTATCCAATGATTATTTTTTTCCAATTAAAAAAAAAAAAAAAAAAAATACATTTTCAAGTCTTTTTTTTTTTTTTTTTAACCAACCCCGAAAACGCTTTTTGGTGGTTTATCCCCACTTATTAAAGAATTTTGGAGGGTTTGAAATAAACCATTTTTTTTCCAGTGCTGTTATAATGGGCGTCAATCATCTGCGGATTTTAGCTATTCGCGGTCCCTATCTCCCGCAAATAGTGGGGTTCCACTGTAGTTTATTTTAGATTATAGCCAACAAAGGCTATTGTATCATAGCAGGGTTGACTAATGTGAGATAAAAGTTAAGCTGAAGTCAAAAGCGGGCCACACTCTTGACTAACCCGTGCACTCCACGTGAACTGTGCCCAATGTAACGTAAGACATCTCTACAAGAAATATATACTAGAGGAGCTGAATGCCAATACTTCACAGCCATTGAACCGTATGACTTAACGTTAGCAGTGTTTTGCACTGATATACTACGGGCGAGAATTCATCAAATCAACCAATTGCATTTTATCTTTCACTTGTTGTTATTCTGCTAAGAGGAAATGAGGTTAAAGATTTATTGGTCCATTTGCCCTATCCCTTATGTGCTTATAAAACATCCCCATGCTACAATTAGGGTGGCATAGATCACATTCTCGCATCCGCCGCGACCAGACAACACCGTAAGGCTCGGCGACGTCTCGTTCGCGCGGGGAGCGGCCCGGAAGATGCTTCCTTGGATGGATTTATATGTGGCCCGCTCTGCCTTGTGGTGATTGAATGTCTGTGTGCATGTGTCGAGCCGACTCTGTGTGAACGTGTCAAGGGACTCATAAGGCAGGTTTGAATTAGGCATGAGATTGGCCAAGGGTGTGGTGTGTATGTGTGTGTTTGTGTGTGTTTGTAACAGGGAGTGCTTTATGGTGTAAAAGTGTGTTTATAGTAAACGGAGACATGTGGTCTCATTGGGTTTAAAGAAACGACTGGCATAAATGCTAATAACTGTTCAGAGTGAGATGTTTTCCTATTATTAAGGTGTGGTTTCCACACTAAAAAGTGAAAACATATGGTGTGTATTTAATTTTGTTTTTCCCCCCCATTTAGTGGTTATTTCTCCAGTTCCATGAAGTGAAATCAAATCTGCGAACGGTTCACCCAATCTTCTTCATGGTGCAAGCGTTGTAGCTATGGCTTTAAACACCACACATGCCATAAAAACATGAGCTGGAGAGTTGTGGGGCACAGAAAAGGAGCACCTTTTAATGTAATATTGATTTACAAACCGCACGTTAAAAGACCGCCCTGTCACGGATCGTTACGTTTAGCCCGTAAAGGATCGCACAGACTTCTCAACCGGCCAGTGCACATGACTCAGAGAACGTTTGAGACCTGCAGGGACTGGTTTTGGGTGTCCCCATGTCTAGACAGTAGCTCCAGTTTAAACAATAGGAGTGGTACAAAGATATCGTACAAAGTTGTGCCTTGAGATACAAGTGACCCGACTTAAGAGTTTTTCAACATACGAGCCAATTTTTCGCTTTGACTTGCCAGCGCTAACTTGAGATACGAGGGCAGTATGTACATTAAGCAGCACGTTTTTCAAATTCTTAAAAACCAAAAACCAAAAACAGGCTTCAGTCTGTTTATTGCCACTCCCACTTGACGTTTACTGTCAAACTAAACACCAAACTAGGAGAATTACATGTGTATTTAAAACCAACACATAGCTTAGCCCTTTGTCTGCTATCTTAATGCTAATGCTAACACTCAATAAGAAATGCATATAGAACCCTTTGCGCAACTGATATTTGAACACAAATGGTGCAGCGACACATATAGACATTCGATAGAAGAGTACTCATAGTCATATATTGTTTATCCTGGGAAATCTATAATATACAACGATCAATGGACTATATCCTTCTTTTATTGCAGGCATCAGCACAAAGCCCATTCAATTGATGCAAGGTGTGACAAAAAAGTGAATTATTTTCAATTATATTTAATTATGCCATTACTCTATGATTTTATGAACTACAATACATTATAGAGTGCTAGTTTTCTCTTTTTTTTAAGCAAGCTGGAACAACGTAATTTCCTTTCATTTCAGTGGGGAAAGACGACTTGAGATTCAAGAACGAATTGAACTCGTAATCTCAAGGCACCACTGTGCTTCTAATTGGGCGATTAATTCTACTAGTATAAAATCAAGACAACAATCTTGTTGCTGTTGTTTTGTGCTTTTACTGGTTTCCGTCCAAGCGTCGTCACACGCTGATTAGTAGAATTAGAACAATCAGGCGAGAAAATGCAGTGTTTTGACAGCAGGGAACGTTTTATTCATGTGTTTGTCGTGTTCAATGCTTTGTGGTCAAAACTAGCATTTTGGGGGTTTATTTCCTTTTTGGGAAAGGTAAAGGTCAACTATAGGTTGTACTTTGGAGTTATTTCAGTGATTTCATACTTACTGATTACATTTTAATATAATTACACATTACAGTATAATTTTAATTTTCATAACACATTGTATTGAATAATATTCTTAATAAAGGTTCACTCTTGCTTTTCCAAAAAACATATTTCCAAAACATGGAGTATGAGATTGACTATTTAATCAGAACTGCTCTTAGTAAATCAAAAAAGTATACAAATTTGTGTTATTTATAAACATACTATTGCCTGACCACTAATTGTACTCTTGTTGCCTTATGCTGTAACTATGTACAAGCATACTTTAGAATATAATATATATATAATCTGGTATTATCAACTCATGTTGTGATAACCTGAAATTCTAGTGTATTCTAAACCTTTTTAACCGCGTTTCCTTTTTAAGGCCCACTAAAGTGGTGACATGTGCTCAGGCAGGCAAGGTGCTGCCCCAAATATGGCTTCCATTTCCATGATAGCCCACTATACGGCTAAACGCTTCCACGTGAGATTGCGTCCCATGTTGTCGATAACGGCTTTATTTATAGCCTTTCTATACAAATATCTCGTTATTAGAGATTCATTTATAGGCGGTAGCCCACTATAAACAGCTCTGGCAACAATAACAAGCTCTCCCGTGTGTCATGCAAATCTGCGAGAGTTTAAGTCTGTTCTCCACGCTCTGGTTTTTTTTTCTGATTTCGGCAGGACAATAACATTTACATTTCATGAGCTGCCTAACCTTTTTGCCGAGGCCTTTCGCATTGACTTGTCATCGCGCTGATTTAGTGGATGGGTCATTTCCATGCAGCCCAGCGGCTCGCATACTGTCCCTGCTTTGTAGATGAATATTTACATGGCAGTTAACAGGTGGCGAGTAGTTTAATGGCGGTAATAGCTCCTTGGCACGTGGAGCATAAGCGGAAGTGTTTTGCTCTGGGTTGTCCCTCTCTCGCAGTGATGCATCCCATGGGATACGTCTGTGTGTGTGTGTGTGTGTGTGTGTGTGTGTGTGTGCGTGTGTACGCGCGCACACCATATTTCACAATTTATTGCATATTTCCGTCGTGGTATTGTGCAGTGGATCATATTGCAATATATTCTTCTTTAAATGTTTTTTTTTTTTTTTTTTTACATTTAAAAAGTTCTTATTTATTTGATTTATTTATTTCTTTATTTTAAAAAGCTAATATTTGGTACATTTAAATTTTCTTTAAAAAGTTGTTTTCAATTATTTCTTTCCAGAAAATTCTTTTTTTAATACATTTTTATTTTCATTAACCAATCTTTTTTTATGTTATTGTTAAATATTAATAATAATAGTAATTAAACAGCAATTATATTAATTAGAATGATAAAATTATTTAAAAATAGTAATAATAAGGATTTTTATATATTTCAATAAAAAACATTGTTTTATACATTTGTATCTTTAAAAGAAACTATAATTTGTTATATTGATTATTTATGTATTTATTTAAATAATAATAATAATTTAAAAGCACACAGTGCTTGAAAGATGTCACTCACCCCCTTTATTTTTTTCCTGTTGCTAAAAATGAGGTTTTATGGTCCCGTCTGACAGCCATGCAAATGTTCAAGCGCTGGAATGTTCCCCAAACTGGAACAGATGGATTTTGCAAGCCCCTCCCCTCACGCCCTCTTCTCACTCTGGCACATGACATCACCACATATGGCCGCCGTGATTGATCTGTCATTATAGAGGCGGGATGGCTGGCTGAGTGGTGAGAATGGGGAAGGCTTAGAGCAACAAGCCGTCATAATTTCCACAGCAAAATACATTAAGCCATATGTATAATTGCATCCGTGGTTGTTTGTCTGCATGCGTTTTGTCGAATGCAACAGTACAGGATTTGCTTGCGCCTGCATTTTCTTTTCCGCTCACCTAAAGCTTCTTAAGAGGATCTACTTTCTTTTAATCAATTACCAACAATAAAATAAAATTTTATTTGAGCATCTCATTAAATCTGCCATGTTTGACTGGATCATTATTACACATATGATCATATTTTTATTCAATCAAGTTATGGCATATAGTCAATATATGGACAAAATCACACCTTTATAGGGCAAAAAAACATTTTTAGTTACTTAAACTTAAATCCAAATGGGGCGATTTCTCCCTGCCAATCAGTGAAGAAAGGTAGGAGCACGTATTTTACTGGCCTATAGTTTTGGTGCGGACATTGCTCTTGTTGTGTTCATGTTAGGGCGTTGGAAATTTCGGTGCAAACTAAAATGATCTGAATAACAAAATAAAACGAAATGTTAAATGATGTACAAACGGCCAGTTTGTCAACAACAGTTCAATGTTTTTAATTTGTACTATCCAAAAAGACTAAATTACACTTAAAAACTGGAATTACATTGTATGTATATCCATCCATCCATTTTCTTTACTGCTTATCCTAACTAGGGTCGCGGATTGTATCTATATTCACCAATTCACAACAAAAGTCATCTCAAAACGCTTGCCATTTGGAAACAACAACAACAAAAAAGCCATTATTCTTTAACGTTGCTTTAGCCTCTGTTTGAACAGTCAGACATCGCAATTGCGCAACTGTGAGCCATAACGGATGCAAATGCTGAATCCAAGCAAGCTAGCAAGCCAGCCAAAGGGATGGAGGATGTTCACGAGAAAAGCAATCTGATGGATATTCGGCTCTACAGCCCAGAATGGAAGCGGGGCGCTTGTGTTCTCCTGCTGTGCGTCTGGCAGCTTGCTATGGAGCCTGTCATTGCGAGCAGTGGGGTGTCCAGCCACTAACATGGCATCCAGCAGCATGGGAGCTGAATAAATCACTAGAACACACACTCAGTCCAGCTCACTATTTGTTTGACAAAGCCCAGACCTGGCCTCTTGTTACACTTGCAGGTCTGGAGACAGCTGACGTTACACACTTAATTGAGTTCACACGCTTGTGTCACTACAAGACTTTTGACAGCCACAAACTAAGTACCTCTACATGACACTCAGTGTGGAGTAATCACAGAGCAAAAAAAAAAGGGAGTAATTGAAGCCTCCCCCTTTTCACCATAAATACTCTACACCACAAACTATGATCCCGAAACACTTTAATATCAGTAACTTGATTGTTTTAATTTAGAACCACATGAAATAATTGGTTTGCTTCACCTTAAGAAATCAGTTTGCGTGAAGTTAAACATTTCAAATTGAGTCAAAACTAGAATATTAGGTGTGAGGGATTACTTCACATTTTTTCCGCCCAATTTAAGTTCTTCCAATGTTTCATTATTTTCAGTGTGCTTTGGATTTAATATAGAAATCTAAAACACTCTCAGTCTTAACATCACCTCTTAAAACAAACGTCGTTGGATGTGTGTGCGGCAAAGTTTGTTTACAGCTTCACATGTTAACATTGACACTAGCTGGTCCTGCAAAATTATAGGCCGCTGCAGTAGGGTGAGAATAACAGAGATCTTGTTCTCCCTATTACAAGCCAGTGCACCATTCAAATATAATGTGCATTAACTACATATGCATATATTTCCATAAATAACCAGAAAGCTCAGAATTATTTAAAGATACTCGAGAATGAGAAGATGCATCAGTGCACCTTGTATGTCAACAGACAAAGAAAATATGGTAATTTGATGATGGATGAACATGGCAGGCAATGTAGTGAGCATGCTGTATAATGAGTCATTAAGTATTAATCAATACATTATGGTTCAGCTCACAAAGCGTGAAGTTGACAAAGTCTGGAGACCTGTGTATGCCCCCTTACTTTATAAACAAGTTATACGAAATGAGTTTGGCAGCGCGGTGGTGTGGTGGTCACAACTGTGAAGTTCTGGGGTTGTAAAACCTCTTTTTACGAATGGAGAAATGAAGAAGGTTAAGTAAAAAAGCATGAGGCACTTCTGCCACATGAATCACCTTCATATTACGCCTTCATTGTTTATTAATTATATTTTAAAGTTATTTTTAAATGTCAATTAAGAGTGTAAAAAGGTTACTCAAAACACTGAGTGTCCAAAAGGTTTAAAAAAAGATGCCCCCACCCCAGTTTGTAATGTTAAAAGGACACGGGCATGTCAGCTTTACCTCATTGTTTCCCAGAATGCCAAGAGAGAAACAACACAACATGCAATTGCATCCAGTAAATAATAGACTGCGTTGTTGGTAAGAAGAGCGGCTTGCTGATTTGGATTGAGACATGGCTGTGATGACGAAGACGTAGTGTGTATTTATATGAGACACCCACAGAAGCCTCCATAATCAATCTCTCAGTGTGCAGACTCCGCCAAGAAGCAGCGTGAGAGACGAAAGTCACCCATCTTTAAAGCCTTTATTTATCCATGGACTGATTTAAGCGACAATCCTTTGCTGCAGTATGATGCAAAATGTTGACAAGAACGCAAGTAGGTGATGACGTCATTTGGCGACTTCTGTTGACGTTTTACGACAGCCAGTATAGACTTTCCTTGGTGAGGAGTCGGCAACAGTGATACGGACGCCTTACCTGACAGTGGTTTGAACTAAAAAAAGGTGTTTGACTTAATGGATTCCACTGAACTTAAACTTAAGTTTAAATCCTGTGTCTTCACTAAAACAACCCCAATTAATTGGATTCTATTGTGATTATGAACACTGAAAGGCTATTTTTATCTTATCGGAAACACTAGCCGTTCATATTTACCACTCCGGACCAACAGGTGGCAGGGCATAGTATCAGGAAGTCACAAAATATAATACAGTGGTGCCTTGAGATACAACTTTAATTTGTTCAGTGACCACACTTGTAACTCAAACCACACATATCTCAAATCATCTTTTCCCTTCCCCCACCAACAACCAACAATAATTGTTTAGTGTGTATTTTAATGAGGTCAAAATAGCATTCCATAATAATGTTATTATGAATACCGTGTGTTCTGAGCAGGACACGCCCCGCTGCAATAGGATTGGCTGCTGCCTCTACGCCTCTCTCATCTCGTCAGTATGGCACTAACATTAGTTGTCCTACGCAAAAGATGAAGGACATATGAATGTGAGTACAGTGGACCCCCGCTATTCGCAGGGGATAGGGACCGGCCCGGAAATCCACGTATAACTGACTGATTAATGGCATTCAAATCATTTCGATTGCGAAAGATGATTTGAGATGAGTGATCTTCATGAAAGCTGTTTAATATGAATCTAATGTCATGCATGTTGCAAATTGAGCTCGCAACACGGCTTGAATGGACCGCAGCTTCTTCATGCTACAGTGGCCACTCTGTGTGATCCAGCCAGTAAACTAAAATGAAATTTATGGGGCGTATTGAGAGACTTCTCTACTTGTTCTGAGAGTGTGAGGGTGAGAATAGCGAACAAGGTCTTAGGGGCAAATTACAGCACAGGCATAATGTACGAGAATGTAAGGAACAAGTGGTCATTTCAAATGAGCGGTCATGAACAGGTTTCGGTTGAGTGAGCTCTCAGGTGCAGTTACCAAGCAGATTTAAGTGTGACTCACACGGATGTTCATGTTTCCGTCCGCGATGAGGTGGAAAACATGAGTGTTCAGGTGTTAATGAGTATTTCTAATTTGCATTAATGACATGACAGAGTGTTCAATGGACCTAACATGCATTTTTTTTTAGCAGCGATTCGAACCGAGAGCGTCGGTACTGTGAGGCAGACATGCTAACGATTAGACGACCACACACACTGCCTTCCTGTATTTGTATTCATTTATATATTTAAAATGAAATAAAAGCTTGTATTTTCTTTCACAAATGAATCAGGATGCTTCGTTAGACTAAATCCTGTGTATTACGAGTACAACGGTGAATCCCCCACTATTTCGTGAATAACGAAAATCTGCGCAAAACTTGAATTGTACCCATCCATCCATCCACATAGAAACAAACAACCATTCGCACTCACATTCACACCTCCTGCCAACCCATCTTACAAATTCTGCCTGTGTATTTTCTCATTTACTAAATAAAAATAGGGCTGTGAATTTCAAAATAAGAGCAAGTTAATAAAAATAAAGTATTACATCTTCAAATAAAGTGCTTAACTTCAGAATAATTAGTTGAAAAAACTAATAAAATACGGATAATACTTCTTGTTTTGATCATATGGGTAGGAGCAAAATCATTATACATAGGTAGAAAGCCTGGAAAGCCAGAATTTGAGGTCAACTTTGGGGTTGCGTATTATACATGGGTGCACATTATACACGGGAAACTACGGTAATTGATGTACTGCGTCTATTAGAGTGGAAGCTATTATTTTGAGGAAATGCGCTTGTCGCCATCATAAAAGATTTGTTAACAATTTTTAAGTAACATCTTGATGTTTGAAAATACTGCTGAATGCCTTGAATAACAAAGGGCGCGTTACATGTTTTAAATTTTAAATTATAACATTTGATTTGACTCCATCACGACTCAATTGGGGACTTTTTTTTTTCTTTAACCGTACGTTACCCAGGCTGTCCACGTTCCAGATGGAGCTGTGCCTGACAAGTAAAGGTGTTCGCTACAAAACCCAGCTGTGTAAATTGTTAATTTTGAATCAGTAAACAAAAAAGCGGAGTCGTCCACTGAGGCAAATATGATAATTGTTTGCGGATTATGGAGATCTGTCTGGCGACTCGGCAGAGGCTGTGAGTAAACGGGAAGAAAGCTCAGCTCAAACAAATGCGCTCACTCCGCCAATGGCGCCGTAAGCCCGATGGCACACACGGCGACGTGATCCGCGGGGGGGGGGGATACCTGGCCGCCGGGCCCCTTGAAGGCCTCTGCGGAAAAGGTCGTTCAAATCATTACGACAAACATGATCGTATGCACATAAAAATGTCAAAGTCATACAAGTGCACATGAAGATTGCCATTGGAGTTGATATGGATTCAAGACTGTTGCACATATTTGGTTTTAGCATGCATCCACTTTCTATAGCGCTTGTCCTCATTAGGATCGCAGGTGAGCTGGAGCCTTCCCAGCTGTCTTTGGGCGAGAGTCAGGGTGCACTCTGTACTGGTCGTTGGCAATTTAGTCTTCAGTGAACTTAACATGCATGTTTTTGGAATGTGGAAAGGAGTACCTTGAGAAAACCCCACACAAGCACGGGGAAGCATACAAACAGCACACAGGAGGGCACGAGCCGAGATATTAACTCTCTCGACTTTGACGCAGACGTGCTAACCTCTGCCAACATAAGTAATATGAGGAAATGCACTCGGGGGAACACATTTACTAACTTAAGTGCAACTACGTGATGTCTCAAAGCCAGTCAATGACAGAAAATGACTATCATTAAATAAACATTCTATATATATATATATAGAAGAATTGTAACTTGTTTTTTTATAATAATGTTCTAAAAAAAATAAAAAATAAGGTTTTCTCAAAGATATTTAAATGAGGGTTACACACCCACTGTGACTGTAATGAACTCATTTAAAGCCAATTACACATTTACGTCATTTCAATATTGCTGTAGATTACAGATGCAGATCTTGATTTTAAGATATGCTGTATTTGATGGCTGACAAGCGTTGAGCAGATAAAAAAAAAAAAAAAAAACTTTATTAGAGAAAATAAAATATTGTGTCTTTTGTATCTTCAACCTAATACCCAATATTTTCCTTTGTTTAATCTTAGATTAAGGTTCCCACCTTGTTGAATTCAAGAAATGTGCATTGCAAAACAAACTATTATTGTTAAAAAGGATGGTTGTGAATTTGTTATAAATCACTACTTACAAGTACAATAGTTACAATCTCTCTCTGGGTGGGTGGGGGGGGGGGGTGTGTGTCTGTTCAATAAACATTTACAGTACAGAAGATGTTTAGGGAATAGAGAAGAGGAATCCTGCTTCAAATGTATACTGCAGATGTTGACTGATAATGTCGTTTTAATGGGCTAATAAATCGCTCCCATCAGTTAACATAGCATAGAGTGGGTGACGCTGATATGTACAGCTTGAATGACTATTAAACCGACTGAACGCCTTTCTGAACTAAATCACCGCGTTCTCACAGCCCGAAGTTTGCGCAACGCACATACCGTCTACGCTACTTAGCATCCTAATGCGGCGGGACTGTGTCGCTAGCATAAGACGAATCCACGGCGAGGTTCGGATTAGTGTGTGAATGGCTGTAAAATGCAAACTTTCCAGCGTGACGTGACATCCTCTGTACTCTGCACTGACCTGAAGTGGTCTCTGCAAATTGGTTCTCTGTTGCTTTTCATGACAATGAATGTGGTCAGTGTGATAATCTGATCTCAAGAGAAGCTGCGGATCAAAGCCTGCCAACATGGCGCCCCTTCGAATGCCCCCTACAACCGCAGGAACATAATGCCCCCTCTTCCCAAAGGGTGTGCGAACTAGATAATGGGAAAAGGAGATTTTAATTTGCCCGACGACCACGTCAGTAGATCTGCCGGCCGCCCTCGTCATTGATACACGCCCTTTGAGTTGTGCTGTGTAGTGTGAGTCAGTGGTCTTCAAGGATGGGTGGTCCGTCTGGACGTGTGTGTCGGGTTGTGTGAGCCGCCTTTGTGTCAGGGGAGAGGGCCCTTTGTTCTCCTAACCAGGGAGGTGGGACCGACAGATTAAGCTTTTAGAAGTGCAGCCGACCACCGTGAGGGCACGCCGCGAGGGTGACGACGTCCTAGCATGTTTATGTCTCCCACCCTCCACCCCCCCCACCCCCACCCCCACCCGCACACCGGCGCGAGTTTGCGTGCGATGCGTAAATATGAGAGATAGCTAAAACCGCCCTCGGATAGACGTTAAGGGGGAAGAAGAAGAAGGAGAAAAAAAAAAAGTCAAAGTGGGTATTTGTAGCAATTTGCATGAGAATTAGCATGAGCGAGTGAGAATGTGATGCAGGTCAGCGGGTCAATAGTTCTTATCCATCTGTCCTTCTGATGGCATGCCTCCCAGGTCAGTTTGATTTCTCTGTGAGCGAGCTTAATCTTACCCCAGTGCTCAGCGAGCCTCTTCAGCATACTTAGATCAGCTCCTTCAAAACCCTCTGCTACACACACACACACACACATGCGCACGAATACACGCACGCACACACCAAAATGGGTCTAACACACAAATCTGTGTTGATGCCAGCATTACAAATCAGTGTTCGGTTGCTATGTTATATTAGTTTTTAACCACTTTCAATGGGGGTTTTAGGGCCATACTGAAAAGAAAAGAAAAAAAAATACTAAGAGATTAAAGTCATAGAGAATTAAGAAAAAGAATTAAGTTGAATCTTATTGACGACTTAAGTCAGAATTTCTTGAGTCGATGGTTGAGGTTACTCTAAGATCGTTTTTATTTTTCAAGAATGAACAAATATTTTACATTGTAATCACAGAAATAACATTTGAGAATTAATTTATTTATTAAGTTGTTACAAATTAGGAAGTCGTAAACTACTAAACTAAAGTCATTTTCTTCCCGAACATTTAAAAAAAATATTATGACTAAAGTTAGGCAAGAATAAAGTAATTCTTTCATGAAGTCATATTCATAAATCACAGAAATAAAGTCAACATTTTTTGCTAATTAAGCCAACATTTATAAGGGAAATGTTTTAACATTCCAAGAATAAAGTCACAATATTACAAAAAAAAATGTTTTTAAAAGGATTGTTATAACATGATGAGAAGAAAATGGTAATTTTAGAAAAAATAATTTGTAATATTCTGATCAAAAAATTATACCTGAATTAATGCCTATTGTGTCAAAAGTTGAAGTCATGAACAACTTTTTGAAAATAGGACATCAAACTGCTGTTTCAGCATGGGAAACATTTACCCATATAAAACCAAGGTGGCATAAAAAAAAGAAGCTAAATTAGAAAAACTTGACTTTACTAATTAAACGAATTATATGAAAATGACCCATATGTTTGCAAACTACATGACAATCTGTCGTCAGTGGCCTTACCTGGATAAATAAGAAAAGGTCTGTTTATCATTTTGTCAACTTACAAGTGTTTCACATGCAATATTTTAGCTCATTAACATGATTATATCAGTACAGTTATTGTGTGTCAGTCGTTAACATTAGGGGCTCTATTTCCGTAGACGGCGCATTCACGGCGGGCCGCATATGCCGGAGGATTCTGATTTTCGCGCAAGCGCCAAGCTCGCTGCGCTTGTTTGATTTGAGTGAATTTGATCAGGACAAAGGAAGACAGGTACTGAGGTCCGCAGACATATTTAAGTCATAGTTAAGATGTCTCCATCAAGAATGTCATTGTGCCGCATTTAAAGGGTATGAGAGGAGCCGTTTCGATTGACAGCGAATGAGGTCGATTCCCACAGTGGCGCAGCCCGCTGGTTATCAGATCCGCCGAGCTGCGGTAATTTACAAAATTGGCAAAACTGGTTCACCCCCCCCCCCCCCCCCCCCCCCCCCCCCCCGCACACAGTTGCGCCACGTGCCGCGCCAGCTTAAATAAATAAATAAGGCTCCAAAACTTTTTTCTTGTGATAAGAAGCTTTTTTTCTTGGAATTTAAAACTTTGTTTGCAGCGTGGCCCTGATTTGCAGCTCATTGTAATTAGGGGCGGGTGGGGCAGATGGGGCAGTGTCCTTGCAGATCCAGCAGATCGTGCTGTGGTGAAAATAAGCTTTTGACGTTTACGTTTTCTTTTCTTCTCATGCATGCATTTGTGCAAATTGGCACTATTCCAATCACTTCGCTTATTTATAGCATTGTTGGTACAATATATTGTTGCTTTGTACAGTCAAATGCAAAAGTCAGTCATTTTGTATCCTGTTTTTCCTCAAAAACAGAACTCCACCCTGCCCCGATTTACTGACGGGTCCACTTGGGTACTTAAGCTCCTGTTTTTTCCCTTCTGGAGAAAAAAAATCCCCAACTATATCCGGCCCACCGTGTGTTGCAGTAAATGTTTATACCACAACAAACCTGCAGAGCAGACATGACATCTGTAAAGCTGACATTTATGATGGAATTTAACAACAACAAAATGTTCTGAAGAAAAAATTGCTTATCATTTCAACATTAACCCCAAAAATTGTGTTGTTGGGGGGGAAAAAAAAAAAAAAAAAAAAAAGAACATCCGATACCTACTAAAATATAAAATGGTCCCATTGTCCATTTTTTTGTTCATTGAAGAAGTTTGACAAAACCATTCTTTTACTTCTTGGTATCCCAGATTGTAATTCTTCAAATGTTCTGTCAGTGTGTGTGTGTGAATGGTGCGATCCCCCTCCCACACGTGGTCCCGTGTGCGGCATTTTGTTTGTGAAGTGGGTTACGACATGTGCTACAGATTAGCTTTAAATACTGTTTGACCCGTGTCTGCGCAGAGCAAAGCTCTGGGAATTGGACAAGCGGACCATCTGTGAGGTGTAGTCTTCCATCCATCCCCTATCTCATGAAAGAGCACCCTCCTCCTCTTCTTCAACTCTTGTTCCCTCTCTGCCCTTCATCAGTCTTCTGCCTTCTCAGCGTTCCTTGCGTCTGTCATAGCGTCTGTCTGAACAAACAAACCCATTCGGGTTTCGGTAGCGAGGCAGACGGCGTGATGCGGTATTGTTTGTTTTTCCCGCTCTGGTGTGGGAGACAGTTTTCTTACCGAGGAGGAACCACAAAACAAATATTTACTCCCCCTGCTTCCAGCACCTGGAGCCTTCCCGTTTTCCTCCTTTGGTTCTGAGCAGAAAGAATGATGATCCAGAGATGAAGAAGGTGACGACTGGGTTTTATGCCGGGTTAGAAGTTTTTAGCCCGCTGACTATAAACATAATTATTTTCCATTAAAGGAAACATGCATCCCCCCCCAACACACACACACACAATTTACAACAGTTCCCAGCTGTCCTAATAACAACTCTGTGACATGCTTTGTTAAAATACACCAAAGATGATTTATATTACACTTTTCACACCTTATTGCTTGTGAAACTAGCTTCTGACTTGTTCATTTGTTGTTTTCATTCATTTCTGACTTGTTCATTTATTGTATATACTTGTGTACTGTATACTAAGTACTGCATCCATCCATCCATCCATTTTCTGTACTGCTTATCCTCACTAGGGTCGCGGGCGTGCTGGAGCCCACCCCAGCTCAAAATTATTCTCTAGCATTTTAGATAAAATTAAAAAATTTAAATCAATGTAGTCTAGGGGGCGTTCAAGGATTGGCCACTGATATAAATTTAGGTCAGATCAACATTAAAACATGACAGAAATAATGGGTGTTAACTTGCTGTAATTAAATGACTTTATTGCAATTAAATTACTTGAATAAATACTGTTAATGACATGCTTACTCTAACTTTCTCACTGTCCCGGCTATATGGACGGGTGTTGTCCAGAGTTTGCGTCCGTTTGGCTTTTCCTTCCCCCCACCCCGGCTGCGTTGCTTAAACGCGGCATGCTCCTCCTTGTGTACATTCTTCAGGTGCCCGATCAAATTTGTGTTAAAGCGTTTAGATGACGTTCCCCAAGACGTACTTTAGTTGTGCACAGACTGAAAATGACTTACGTGTTGTTTGTCTGAGACACCGCAAAATAGTCCCACACCGATGACGTGTTTTTTAACCGACAAGATCGAAAAAAACTTTATTGGCCGTCAAATAGTTACAGTACTGCGCCACAAGACGCGTGACGAGGCTAAAAATAAACTACCGGTAGCTTTTGGATTCATACGCAACGGCAACGCGGAGTTAAATGTCTTGTGCGGAGCAGATCGATGACGTCATTGATCGGATCGGCGCATTATGACATGAAAGCCGATCAGCATAAAACGCTAATTATCGGCCGATACCGATCACACCGATCAGATCGGCGTAAAGTCTAGTGCTCAACCAAATTATTTGTAATCCAGTCTCTCTGCCGGGACTCCAACGTTGGCTGCAGATGGTATTCGGTCCTGAAATGAAACAATTTAAAATAAGGTTCTGTAAATGAATGATGTTGCCGTATTGGACTCTCCTATTCTATTATTGCCATTCCAGCCATGTCGCCACCCTACGCGAAACAATGCGTCTCCCTGCCTTCCTGCTGCGATCGTATCCAAATCAACAGATATCGCCATCCCTCCAATGCCGTCATTAAACTCACCCTTTATCCGAATTGAAAGCAGTCTGCTGTAAGTATGCACATGTTTGACTGTAGGGTCAGGCAGAAAGCAGACGCGTCGTTGGGCGCACGCCGCCGCACATCGCAGATGAACAATAAAGCAGCGTGTGTGAGGGCCCTCGCAGGAAGTGGTGGATTTCACTTGCTTGAGGCGGGCAGACATGTATGTGTTGATATCCTGCTGGAAAGGAAATAGATGTGCGCTTTGCTGACCTCCAACGAGGTCCTCAAGTTTGGTTTGGAATTCTTAATTCCACACAATAACAAGGGAGTAGATATGGCTTCTTTGACTGAAATTGCAATAGTTTATCAACTCAAACAAGTTTTCCCTTTTGTTTTTCAACTTGTCTGTTTGAAGTAAAGGAGCTGAGGCGAAAACGGGCCTCGGCTGTTGCTCCACAGCCTCACAAGCTGAGCACACTTGTGCAATGGTGCCCTCTTGTGTCTCAACTCTGTCTTCATCCTGTATACCCGTGAACTTGTAGTGATTCTCATTGTGTAATGTTCCTCATTAGTTTGGCTCAACTGTTTGTGTCATTATCACTGCAGTCTCCACTTCATGTTAGATGTCACTTTTTTTTTTTTTTTTTTTTTTTTTTTTACAATCGCTACATTTATGTATTCGTGTATAATATACTGCTCCAGGTACTAGAGTGAAACTAATAGTCGGAAAATATACTTGCGATGTATGATAATAATGTTTGCGCCTTTCCATTCCTCCCCGTGGACTGAAAGCAATTGATTATGTCCTTAAAAAAAAGACAACAAAATTAGGTACAGTGACACAAATGGGAACCAATACAAGACAAAATAAATTTACAAAGATAATACAAATATGTTTTCATCTTTTCCAATTACAAACAAATGTCTTTTAATATTGTGGTTTGCTGTGATGTATCTCTGGATAGAATTATACTGAAATCTTGTTCTAATATTTTGGTAACTTTGCAGCAAAAAAAAAAAAAGATTCGAAAGACTGCTCAGTATGATGCATTGCAGTTCTGAAAATGACATAAAATGCAAAACACATTGATAGATAAACAGTAGGCAAAATAATGTCTCACCATCAAATATTGAACTACTGATGTAATTTACCACTTTCGCCTCTAAGTGTCACCACACGTTTATGAAATACTGCAGAATGAAAATGTTGCGCACTTGATATAGTGTACAGGTACGATTACTTATTGCTCTATTAGGACAATGGATGTGTGTAACATCATTTGTTGGGTCGTTCGAATTGGTATAAGTGATAACTATTTGATCAAGTAGACCGATGAGCCAGGTTCAAACAAGTATTTATGAGTGAATTAGAGGGAACACAGGTATGTTTTGGAGGCAGGATTTTTCGACCGTGTCCACCCTGAACATTGGAACGACAAAATAACACGATTTAAAATGATTTTCCTGGGGTTGATGAGCAAACATTTTGTAGCCTAGACAAACGAGCACTCTTGAACACAATAAAGAAGCAGACTGGGGCGGGGAAACTGTCTCATCAAAGTTATTTACAAGGATCCCAAGTGCTGAATTTCATTTAGAAAACCTCATCTGTCATGATACAGGGGAAGTGAAGACAATAGTGAGGAGAGGAGAGGACGATTTGACATGAATATCAAGAAGACAACGGGAAATGATGAGGAGCGGCTTGCAAGATTACAAAATCAGAGCTGACGCTGAGCAAAAGTCTTGGGACCCCACCCCGAGGAATTAGATAGACCCATGCCAACTAGCCAAATAACCTTGGATTTATTAACGTTTTGTGTAGCAGTACTAATTCCACAAACCATCTTCCCTCGCCATAGACTAGTAGGAGAGATTTAGAGGTGATAGCAGCGATAGTATGCAAGGCGTCGATTGATATTAACATAATGATATTCATCAGTCTATTCTCATCTAATTTAATTAACTCTCATATATCCTTGTCATAATTATGTGTCCAATCATGATCAGCATAAGGAGATGTGCTCTGTCATTTAATTATCTATCTGTCAATCTGGCCATCCATACATCATCTATATGGTAAATGGAAAATGGACTGCACTTATATGCATCCATCCATCCAGCCATGCTGAAAGCATTATCGTTTTTCAGTTAGTCCACAAGAGGGTGTGATATCCCATAAGAAAATAATTTTTTTTTTTTTTTTCAAGCGCCCTTGCCATCAAAGTCAGCAAAGGCCCGATTGTCGGATGTGTCTCAAAGATTATCCTCAGCGATTATCCTGTGGTGTGAGGTGTGTTGAGAGGATTTATTTTTTTCTCTCCCCAATTTGGGGGTGGGGAGACTAGCAATTATTCAGTGTGGGGTCCTCTCATCAGTTGAAATACTGTATTAAAAAAAAAATTTGTACAGTATGCGTGTACCCAGCTGAAGTGTGTTATTCTTTGTACATTTTACAATTAATGTTAACACTTTTTTTTTTTTTCTTTTTTACAGGTGAACGTCTGTTATGAATGCTAAAATTGTCATGGTCTGTGTTTTGGTTTGGGTTGTGTTTAGTTTTGTTCCATGGTTTCCTGTGTCCCATGTTTGTCGTGTGCTCATTAGGTTGTTGTGTCCACCTGTTCTCGTCTACCTTGCGTCGACCAATCAGCTCTCTCCAGCCACTCGTGTCTTGTCCAGGTCTTCCTCGTTGTCTGTCCCTGGTTTCTTTCAGTTCTTGTCGGTTCATTGTCGTTGTCACATGTCTTTGCCATGTCGTAGTCGCCAGTTGGCGTTGTGGTATGTCATTGTCAGGCGTCATTGTCCCTATCTGTTCCACGTCTTACTCACAGGTCATAGTTTGTTTCCAGTTTTACATATTCAAGTGTTTCTTTGTTACTTTGGTTTGGTTGTTATCTGTTGTGGGACTTTGTGTAGTTTTGCTTTATCCACATTCCTCGTTGGCTGTTTTGTGGAAGATTAAATATTATTTTTTTGAGACTCCCGCACTCGTGCCTTGCCTGCCTACTTCCCTGCACTTGGCTCCTCCGTGTTCTTGCCTTGCGTTCCTCGCCTTCGTCCAAACCACGAACGTGACAAAAATGTTTCTTGAAACAGTCCTTTCATTAAAAAAAAAAAAAATTTAAAAAAGGATTTGAAACTGATTATTTATGTATTGGTACTTTGACTTTCAAGCCTAATTCACTCAGTGACCACGCTCGTGCTCAATCAATTTTTAAATTGACATTAATCGGTTCCAGCTCCGAAATCTTTTTGTTTTTGTTTTTGTTACATGTTTGAAGTGGTGAACTTCGCCCCCATCCTTGTTTGTGAACAGCTGAGCCTTTCGGGCATGCTCATTTTATACCCAATCATTTGACATTTACCTGTTTCCAATTAACCTGTTCACCTGTGGAATGTTCCAAACAAGTTTTTTTTTGTTTGTTTTTGTTTTTTTAACCATTCCTCAACTTTCCCAATCTTTTGTTGCCCCTATCTGAGTTTTTTTGGAACACGTTGCAAGCATCAACTTCAAAATGTGAGAATTTTTGCACACCAAAAAAAAATACAAATACAAATAGTAATGATGATGATAATCATAATGTTCATCAGTTTGCACATGAAATATCTTTGTGGGGTATTCAAGTGAATATAGCTTTAAAATGATTTGCAAATCATTGTATTCTGTTTTGATTTCAGTTTTACACAAAATCCCAACTTGACTGGAAGTGTTTGTATAATAAAATGTAATCTACCTACTGTACCACGAGGTAGAGCAAGTCTCCAATTGTGACACAGTTGTCGTCTACAGCCAAGCATTTCGAGTTTAAAACGTTCCAAGTACCCCCTCGCTGACCTTAACCCACCCCAGCCACTCCACCTCCCAGAGTGTCAGTAGCCACTGGAGCGCTTTTCGGCAAAGCGCCCGCTAAGGGAAAGGCTGTCAGCGGATACGGATGCTTCCAGAGCTCATTAAAGTGCTGTCGGAGTCATGCCGAGCCGTGAGAGACGGAGCCGGAGATAGAACGCAGCATCACACAGGAATTCCATCCATCACGCTCCTCCATGACATTAATATCTATCACATGGCTCTGACAATGCAATTCTGCATCCCTGGAGTGAGACATTCAGTCCTGTCACTGAGTTGAAACACGAGCCAGGAATGGTACTAAAATGTAAGCGAGTGTCCCTGTGCACATATGTGCTCAAACGAGAGAAAGGGCTATAATAAAACGTCGACTCTGCTGTTATTACAAGTGTATTTGCGTTTCCAGGACAGAGACGCTTCAGACAATGCTTTTCAGCACACAAACCTCTCTAAATTGGGAGCACTACCGCGGGATGTTTACAGCGAAGTGATTGTTAGTGTGCCGTGTGAAAGCGGAGCAGCCTTATTAAGGTGAATGAGCAGTACTCGGAGTCCTTGCTGCGGGATATACAACACACACACACACACACTCAGGTATACACACACACACACACACACACAATAGAACTGTCTCCAAATATTATTGGTGAAATAATTTTGTCCTGACATTTGATTCTCAGAGGGTGAGGTTAACTTTGGATGACTTTGAGAAGCTATCGCTGTGTTTTGGGGTTTTTATATGTCTGGCGCTGACACATTTATTTGGGTTGTTCAGCAATGGAAGAACTAGTAGAATTTAGGAATATAGCGGAATCTCTGTTTATGGTGTGAGATATGTTCCGGACCGATAGGTGAAAATCCACCATATAGAGAGATCATAGTTTGACCCCTGGGAAGATGTTTTCAACACATTTAGACTCATTAAAACACACTTCACCACAAGCATCCCTTAGCACCTGTCAAATAGTTCCCCCCAAAAAGAGGCAAAGGGTGTTTGCTTCAAGCTATCGTCACTCCCAGTTGAAGTTACCCGCTCCTCTGTGAGAACAGAAAATATTGCTTGAGTTTAGTTGGGGACCATATTTGCCTGGTCTTCCTGCTGCTACTTATCCTGTATTTCCTCCAGTTGACCTCAGTTCTGCCCGGCATGTTGTGGCATGACGTGGCACTACACTGAAGGCGCATTAAACCCATAAAAACGATCCCTTAAAATCCGCATTACAGCATGGGACCACTGGTGTCACCTGTAGGGCAGCACAGTGGGTTCGCCGTGTGGTAAGCACATCTTAAAGCAATTAAAAAAGTGAATTTTCCATAAGTCCCCTTTAAACTAAGCCTCACAAACCCTACAGCGTACACGCCCTTCCTCCTGCGATCATCGCGTATATATGCAATCTGCATGCCTCCATTTCGAGTTGGTGTGTATTCTACCAAGTATCAAACATCAAGGTTATGTTTGATCCGTTGCACTCTCGCATGTCCTTTGAATCCCAGCCAGACTCAACAGTTTTGACCTGAATAATTAACCAGCCGAGTATAAAATCAATCTCAGTCCAAGACTTTAAATTGCTTACAGGTTAAAACCCCAAACAGATCAATTTGCATGACAGCTTACTCAAGAGGTCAGAGCGTCAGGCAGTCTTGACGTGGTCGACATCATCTGGTTGCAGTTTTGTGTTGATCTATTTTTCATGAGTGACCTCGCTACTGTATTGTTTCTGAAACGTGAGCTGTTTTACCACAAGGCTGTCTGCTGAACTCCTTCTAAAGAGTCTCCTTGGACTCCAACGTGGTTCAAATTGGCAGCGGTAGGCGGCGTCGTTCAAGGCGAGCGAGCATCGACGCCGTTGGGGCCGCGAATGAGAAATAATAACCGAGCTAAGCCGAGTAAACAGCATCCTCCAACATAATGAATCAGTTCATGGCACTTCCTTGACAACAGAAGCCTGTTGGGTATAAATGAAAACGCATGCATAATTATCCTCCTCGGTTAATATTTCATCTCCCTCCATCGCCACAATATGATGAACCAGCATCCGTTCGAGCGCTGACCATATGCTATCGCGCATTTATTGTCTGTGTGACGCTTAGCTTGCTTTCTCTCCTCAGCGGTAATTCATCATCATTTTGGAAGTAACGCTGAAGTGTAAAAACACCTTAATTCTGTGATGTCTTGTTTGCAGTCCACAAGCGGTAGAACTCTTGCGGCGCCCAATAAAGGCAAATCCCGCAGCAGGATACTTAAGTCACAGCTGGTGTAAAAGCACCAGAGTGACTAATGTTTTCATAGAGAAGAATGGGGATATGCGCTGCTAATTAGACCACTGGCTATCTCAGTGGACCTCCTGTCATTGCCTCTGCCCAAACGCTCCCTTTAATTACTCGCGGAGAAAAAGAGGATGTCAAGTAAAAATAGCAAGTAGGCTCCTTCCTAGCAAGAAGTGCCGGATGATTGCTGCTGTGGGCCAGTCGACTTTCTGGAAATAATTCTATGCGCATGCAATCCATCACAGAAGGCTGCCTGCAACTTTGAGACTATAATTACAGTATAGGCTAGAATGAAAAAAAAAAAAAAAAAAAAAAACACACACAAATGTATAATTATGGAGAACACACGCACTCGGGCATTTTTTGTTGTTGTTGTTGATACATTTGCCTGTATTTATCATCCCAGCTTACGCAAATTTTCCACGTGGCAATGTAGGAAACCCACAAGGAAGATTTTCCAAGCCAAACAACGATGGGAGACGAATTATAGTGTGACAAACTAACAGCAAAATAACCCTCAATCTTTACAGTTGTGTGTGGGTTTATGTGCTCCAACTTCAAGAACAAAAAAAAAAAACAAAAAAAAACCCTACAAAACAAAACAACACTGCCATCTCCGGCTCATTGGTGGGTCGCATACCTCGCACAGTTGCCATGGTGACAAGTGTCCCAATGGAGAAGGGTTCCAGTCGAATCCCACGAGGCTTGGCGTTTGATTGAACTGTTGTCAGGATGCAAGACAAATGATGACGTATGGCGGGGTCGCACTGACACACACATTTCACACACACACACACACGCACGCACACGCACGCACACACACGAGCTGTTAAGAACACAAGCTTTTCGAGTATGAAGAGTGCAAGTAGTTGCAGGGACTTTTTTTTTGGTCTTTTTTTTTCTCACGGTACAGTATAAATACACAAAGATCAAATGTATGCTATTTTTATGATACAGCAATAATGTGATCATTGATATATTGGAAGAAAGCCATCCACAGTACTTCACCATATTCATGTAACTGAAAAAAAGAGACTAGAAATAGCCTTTAAAAAGAGACTAGAAATAGCCTTTTGACAAAAAAAAAAATATATATAATATAGATATATATATATATATATATATTAAAGGACTTGAATAATTAAGTGTGCAGCAGACAGCGACGGTATCAATATCTGATAGCGGTGAATTGTTACTGTACCATGACAGATACAGTAACAATGCGATATGGCTTAGTATTGGCATTTTGTCCCACTACTAGTACAGTTGCGCACACCAAAAGTAGTCTTTTTTAATAGGATGTGAATCTCAATGTTCTAGCCTGTTGAACTGCAAACACCATGTACCTACTGTACTGCCTTTTATTGATTGGATGTTTTCTACTTGCCGCTTTGTTCAATTTGTTTTGACAAAGTCTGAAGACTCGCAACACAGAGAACACGAACAGGAACGGAGCCGATTGTGGTTGCTTTGTTTTTAATAACCCAGACAACATTGAAAAACATGAATGATCGTATATGCTGTATATGAATTTACTGTATTTGAAATAATGCATAGATAATACGATGTATGTATCTATCTATCTATCCATATATATATCATCATCATCATCAGCAGCAGCCATTATCTGTCCACTGCGGGACGAAGGCCTCTTCTTCACTACTACGACATTTTGCAATTTGTTCCCAGTACATTCCGGTGTGTTTAATGATTTCATCTATCCATCTACTTTTAGGTTGAAAACGGACTCAATTTATATTATTATAGATAACATATAAAACACATATTCTCATATGCATCATCAGTGTATGTAAATACACTCTGCAATAAGTTGATTAGATTAGAGCAGTTACAATAATTTGCATATTTGCATTAACAGTACACACAGTACTACCTGTTGACAAAATGGTGCAAAGGTTCATAAATACCACTGGAAAAAGATTGCTGTCATTCCTGTAAAATAGCTTCAATTATCCTGCAGTTGCTTCCCAATGTCTCACTCACGCACTTATTAATAATGTATATGAAATATATTTGCAAAAGCCACGCTGAAACATTTGATGCAACATTAAGAAAAGCCAGACAAAGAGAGACGCTTTTAAATGTCAGATTATGCCAAATCTGTCTCCTAAGTGCTCTTTGTCCTCCCCGCCAGTTCATTTCTTGTGATAATTAAGCCCTCACCACATTTTCATATACTTCTACTTTACATAATTATCCTCAAGCCAACATTCTGTTGTACGGGGTAGTCAGACATCCGGATCCTGAGGACAAAGCCACTCTCAAAGGGAAGAAAAAGACTGCACAGCGCGGGGCTATCATCAAAAATCGGACTCCATACTTTTTGCCATATGCTATAGCTTCAGATATAAGGAGATACATTTTTTTTTTGGCCAGTATGATGTTACCGATTCCACGTAACGGTTGTTTTTTTTTTAAAAAACTCACCTCACATTAAATCTTGATGAGTTACATTTGGAAGCTGCTCATGGGAGAACAAAATAATCATAACAATCCAACAATCATCTCAAATAAAATGTAATATCAGTAAGTGAGTGGGAGATATACTTTCTGGAGTGATTCTCTAATGTTATTGCTTCCTTTATGACTCCCAATACAGAGCGCTTCATCACAGCGCGTCGAGTATTGGAAGGTCACCCGTGTGTTACGTTAAATGTGTTTGTTTTTTTTCTGCAGAACCACCACACACACACTAATATCAACGTCCCTTTGCCTAGGAAATGTCAGACTGTTAGATTTATTTATTTATTTTATTTTAATGTTGGATTTTCACAAGGTTGAGTTTACTATCATTGATGAATGCTGTAAATGTGGTCCCCCATAAAAGCTTTGGGAGAAGGTAGTTTTAAGACTACTATTATTATTATTATTATTCAAATAAGACGTGTTTATGGTAAAGTGGGTTTTTAGGTAGGATAAAGGTGCATTTATGGTAATAAAATGTTTCTAGTTTCTAAATTGCTTTTATGTTAAGTAGTCAAAGATGAAGAAGTTTAATTTCAAGGAGTAATATAGGTGAGAATAGAAAAAGCGACTTGGAGCCCGTGCGGTTGCCGGACGCATGACTCTTTACATTTCATAAATTTACCACAATAAAAATGGACAAGGAGAAGACTTTGCAACAGAATCAAATATCCTAACAGTTATCTTAGCTTCTTTTATTTCTTCTTCTGCTACTACTCTTTTTTTCTTTGTGTTTTCTGGGAGTCTGGATGCCCTGTGGCACCTTGCTGCCTCTCACAGGTCAGTCTTGGTACTGCAACAAACATTATACTGTATGTGGAATCTCACAATTTAAAAAAAAATCCGTTAATAAGGGTGTAAGAGTATCATGCGAGGTTGCCTGCAAGGAACCTGCAAGCATGTGTCAGTGTCTTGTCTACGTGTAAATATTAGCAAAGGTCAACAGAATGACAACAGTCAGCCCCTTCGCACGCACACCACAAGGGGATGGAGACAACAAGAAGCATGTTGCTCGGTGATGATAAATGAGTCTATACGGTTCTGTCACTTGTACTTTGGCATCCAGTCAAAGGCACAATTTAGTGTAAAATATTACACGGGCCACTTCAGATGACAAAGTGTAATGCTGATGTATGGAGAGACAGAGGGAGCAAGCAATTCTTTTCAAAGGGCAATTAATTCATGTGTGCTACACGTTCAAGCGTTGCGCAGGGTAGAACCAGCAAAGTAACAGTACTACTCTGGTCTGTGTCTTAATACATAATGAGGAAAATCCTGTCAATTAAGGCTCCATGCAAAGAAATACGCTTCTGCTTTTATACTGATCAAGCTGATGGTATTATTGCTACAGTCACTACACGATAAAATATGATTGGATTTCAGAATTTCTGGGCAGAATGTCGGTATAGCGGTTAGTCTCTCGGACACGGTCAAGAAGTTCTGGGTTTAAATCTCAGATCTTCCCGTGTAAGCAGTTGCTTGTTCCTTTATTTTTTCTGAACTGATCTCAGAGGAACAGCCATAGTTCTATAAACTGCAAAAGCTAAAATCTAAAAAAGATTAAATATTGTATCTCAAATGAAGGCACAATGTGCTTGTTCTTTGTCTGCTGAAATAGTTCTCCCTACCAGGCAATTTGTTTTTGTAAGAGCATTCCACTAGCTTGAATGCATTTATGAAAATAAAATTACACTAAAATAAGGCATTATACCTTGTTACTGAGATTTTATTGTTGGTTATGAGAAACGTAAACTTCAAATAAGGAGAACCACAATTCTGTATGTGTCGGTAATATAAATACATCAATTTTAAGACATCCATCCATTTGTTTTGTGATTTTTGTCTTTGGCATCGATCAGTAAAAACCTTCAGTGACTTGCGAGGACCTTTGCTTCAACCTCGCCCCCTTCCTCCAACTCATCTCCATGTTTCCAGCAAGTGAGTGTTATCGAACACAGTGCAAACTCTGCAGCACCTCAAACAGAATGAAGTATGAGAAAAGAAAACTTTCTCTATACTCTCTGGTCTGGGAAGAGCTTGCGGGCTTACATCAGTGTCTCTGCCCTTGTACGCTTTATGTAGGTGTCATGTAGCCTCAGTGTAAGTACAGTATCCAGGAGGCTGTTGAAGAAGGAAGGAGAAAGTAGTAACATTTCACTTTGCTTTGTTAAAAGAAACTACGTACGATGCAAATGGTGGGAATATGCAAAGTCTATCTTTTCATAAAACAGAAGAGTCACTAGTAAGTGAAGTGGCGTTACATGAATTGTTCTCCACCAAAGTACAACAGCTTGAGTGCATTATGGCATTCCACTCTCATCCATTAAGCTCCCAATATTCCACGGCAGTGAAGGCCTATTTATAGGCCAGGGGATGATTAAGTGGAGACGCGCAAGTGCCACAAAGGGACCCAAGCTCATTTAATTCTTCCTCTCTCTGTCTTTACATACTTTTTCTCTCCTTTATTTCTGGCTGCGCCTTTTTTTCCAATTTTTTTTTTTTTTTTTACCTTGGACATATTTCTTTCACTTTTTTTGCTAGAGCATATGCACACTCTGCAAATGCTAATTGTTATCGCTCCCCCAGCATCGACATAAGCTTGAAGGGCACTTATTAGTGGACAAAAGAGGAAGAAAATACGAGGCGCAATCCTACTTACACTTCTGCTGCAAGTCGTCCTTGAGTGGATGTGGAGCAGCGCGAAGGAAGAAGGGACTAAGCTCATTTCCATGTGTACGCTGATGATTAATGGAAGAGGAGAGGAGTCCAATAAACGAACTCTTAGATATTTCTGGGTTGTTTTAAAGGACGCTTCGGTGGCTCCATTTTCCTGGAGGACTTAGAATGCAAGATGCCGTAGAAACTAATTAAGAAGACAATAAATGTGTTTCAATGACCGGTTTTGTCAGAAAGTGTTTATGTGGCTGATTCTTTATCTTTAATGAATGCAGGCAATAGTTTCTTTAGGTTCTAATAGTTTTTTTTTTTTGTGGGTGGAACCTGTTTTCATACATATTTAGTGGGATATTATGCGAAAAGTCACAGTTCCAACCTTTTTAATTAATTGAAAATGGAGCAGTTTCATAAAGTCTGAGCTTCTTATGACACAACTAAGGTTTCATTGGAATTCACAGAAACAAATTGGAGTATGTAGAAATGTACAGGAATTAACAAGAATACATATTGGGAAGAATTGTGGGTTCGTACAGGGGACTTAACGACTAAATGAACAAATGCAACATAAATCAGTTGCAGCATCCAGTTTTAATTTTGATAAAGCACAATTAACATAAATCCTTCATCCATTCATCCATCTACTTCAGCTAATCCAATGTGGTTCTAAATTCTTGTGAAGACACTGGCTAGGTTTAACATTTAAATAAATGCCCATGAACGTATTGCACCATTTTTACAGCCACCCGAAAGTTGATGCGCCTATTTAAAAATGGAAAGTATTTAATGTTTCATTTCTATTTAACATTTGTGATAAAAAAAAAATAAAAATCAAGAAATCTAAAGTATCACATTTGATTCATACTGAATCGTGTGGACATGAAAAGCTCACCCTCTGCTGCTCATGTCTCCTCTTATACTAAAGAAATGTAACTTAAAGAGCAGAACCCCTGAGATATTTCTCCTGAACCGTTAAAGCGAGTGAGAACAATAGAAGACTATTTTCACTCTGATAAGACATATTAGTCAGACTAGCTTTCTTTCTCTGGGCCTCTCCAGCTGCCTGCAATATAATAACTGCAGTCACAATAGCTGACCTCTTCCATGGAAACATGCCGGCTGTAGTCTGTAGTCAGCCACTGCTGGGTCGCCGCAACCATTACAGTAACAACGCATCTGTGAGGGAGTGCAGCGGTTTGCAGCAGTAAGGTGAAAGCTGAACACAAACCTTGTGTAACCCCTCTTTGCACTATTTTTAGGATGCAGGAACACGCGGCAATGCATCGGGGATGAAAGACTGCGAATATCTCCAAGACAGGTCAGGCATTTTAGTTTTTACACAAGGGAGGTAATGTTTTCAGTCATGTAAGAAAACCTAACCTCAAAAAACTTTCTTATGGAGTGTGGCATGGATTGAGAAAGAAACCATTCAATTACGATGTGTGGCTCTGGATATTTTTAACCCAGCCAGATTTACACCATAATCTGATGTGATCAAGCCTTTAAAAAACAGAATAACAATATGGCAACAAATCAAATTACTATTCAATGTATACCAATTGGAGTCTTCGCATTAGAATTAGGCCAAGCCATTTAATGAAGCGGGAAGTGTGAAGGATGTGAATAAACTACATTGACTGCTCATTTAATATGTGCTTCTAAACATCAACTCTAAATCCTAAAGCGATGGCAGACATGACTCCTTTATCCTTCATTTGTTTGCCAGTTGGCAAGCAGTTACTATATGTTGTTCCCACAAAACAGCAGGATGTATGCTCTGTTTGCTCCTCTGTGTATTTGAAAGTTGCAGTTTATTTCTTTAAAGGTTTATAATTACCATAATATCTGTGCTCATTTGCGTTAGCCTGTCTATGGTGGACTTTTCTTAGACGAAATTTCATTGTTCGGTTGAACATTTTATGTGGTTGAATATGCAATGTTTATTTCCATTTTGTTTAATGTGCTAGTTTGACAGTAAACTTCACCTGGGAGTGACAAACTGCGAAAGTAAAATAAAGGTTGAAACAAGATGGCTTTGCCTCATATTCGAGAAATGTGTGACTGTGAGAACAGGTGCTAAGGTATACGTGAAAATTTTTTAAAGGTCTTTTAGTATATTAAAATGTGTTTGAAATATGTAGGAGGGGTAAAACTGTTGAAGAAATATTTTTTTAATATATGGTCTCTATTCCGTGGATTTTCACCAATTGCGAGTGGGTCTGAAACGTAAGCCCCGCCATTAAACGGGGTTCACTGTAACGCCATCTGAAGGCTAATTTGGTAATTCAGTTCATTTTATGGACAGATCCATCCATCAGGCTCACATCTACTTATAAATGCTGTTTTGTTACTTGCAATCCTTTTAGCCTGAGTGTGATGAGCCTGGTGTTTTACATTAGTCCCCATACCTTCCCCTTTGCTCTCTCTCTCCATCTCAATCAACACTGTTGTCAATAATCAAGCGCTCACTAAGACCTCGGTCTGTTGACAGTCTCTGCCAGACTGTTCAAGTCTGGCGTTCGGTTTGACTCACGGAAAAGGCAAATTTAGCAATTAACGACCTCAGCACGTTATGCAGCAACCAGATTTTTGGTGCCTGTTCTCCAGCTTCAAGGGGATTATTAATTGCTTCGGCCTGTGACCGTCACTCACCTACACACAAAACTGCCGATCACTGACCAGCATTACTTGGATAGTGCTTGCATGTCCCTCACTCATCTTGGATCCGTTGAATAAAGTAACATCTTTGCTGAGTAGACCTCCCAAAAATTGTTGTTGTTCCCCCCAGGAGCAATAGGAAACAAAGACAATTGTTGGTTCTGGCCTTGACCAGCTTGTGATCCTTCGCTTATCTCCAATTTAAAGAGGACATGAAAATTGACTTTTTATTGTCTGCATACAAATAGTTGGGTCTCCAGAATGACTGTCCACCCATCAAGTGTGCAATTTAACTTTACTATCTATACAACCCCAATTGCAATGAAGTTAGGACGTTGTGTTAAACATAAATAAAAACAGAGTACAATGATTTGCAAATCATGTTCAACCTATATTTAATTGAATACACTACAAAGACAAGATATTTAATGTTCAAACTGACAAACTTGATTGTTTTTAGCAAATAATCACTAACTTCTAATTTTATGGCTGCAACGCGTTACAAAAAAGCCATGTTTACCACTGTGTTTCATCACCTTTTCTTTTAACAACATTCCATAAACGTTTGGGAACTGAGGACACTAATTGTTGAAGCTCCGTAGGTGGAATTCTTTTCTATTCTTGCTTGATGTACAGTTTAAGCTGTTCAACAGTCCGGGGTCTCCATTGTTGTATTTTACGCTTCATAATGCACCACACATTTTCAATGGGAGACAGGTCTGGACTGCAGGCAGGCCAGTCTAATACCTGCACTCTTTTACTACACGTGCAGAATGTGGTTTGGCAATGTCTTGCTGAAATAAGCAGGGCGTCCATGAAATAGATGTTGCTTGGATGGCAGCATATGTTTCTCCAAAACCTGTATGTACCTTTCAGCATTAATGGTCCCTTCACAGATCTGTAAATTACCCATGCCATTTGCACTAACACAGGCCCATACCATCACAGATGCTGGTTTTTGAACTTTGCGTCCATAACAGTCCGGATGGTTCTTTTCCTCTTTGGCCCGGAGGACACGACGTCCATAATTTCCAAAAACAATTTGAAATGTGGACTCGTCGGACCACAGAACACTTTTCCACTTTGCATCAGTCCATCTTAGATGGGTTCGGGCCCAGAGAAGCCGGCGGTTGTTGATAAATGGCTTTTGCTTTGCATGGTAGAGTTTGTAGCGCGGATGTAGCGCTGAACTGTATTTACTGACATTGGTTTTCTGAAATGTTCCTGAGCCCATGTGGTGATATCCTTTACACATAGATGTCGGTTTTTGATGCAGTGCCGCCTGAGGGATCGAAGGTCACGGCCTCGCACCATCTTTTCTTGTGAATTACTGAGCAATTCAGCGAAGCTCTTTTTATACCCAATCATGACACCCACCTGTTCCCAATTAGCCTGTTCACATGTGGTATGTTCCAAACAAGTGTTTGATGAGCATTCCTAAACTTTCTCATTTTTTTTGCCACCTGTCGCAGCTTTTTTGGAACGTGTTGCAGCCATAAAATTCTAAATTAATGATTATTTGCAAAAACAATAAAGTTTATCAGTTTGGACATTAAATAGCTTGTCTTTGTAGTGTATTCAATTAAATATAGGTTCAACATGATTTGCAAATCATTGTATTCTGTTTTTATTTATGTTTAACACAACATCCCAACTTTATTGGAATTGGGGTTGTATATATATATATATATATATATATATATATTTATATATATATATATATATATATATAATCAAGTATATGAGACAGAGCCATCCCTGAGTGTGGCTCGTGGATATAAGATAAGTGTGATATAATTATTTATCTATTGTGCAATTTGACTCCAAAATACCAAAGACCTTTTATTAAGACACCTGGCAACCCTTTTTGAATATGACAAATCACCTGCGCAATATGCCAATCATAAAGTCAATGGGTGTTGTGTATACTAAAGTCCAAGTACTGTACTTGTTTGAAGGACAGTTCTTTTAGCCAATGGAGAGCCATGTTAAAAAAAAAAACATGGAAAACCGCACTGTGCCTAAAAATTCTGATTTCCCATGAAGTGCACATACGTGGTTATCTTTGGGCATTGACAATATTGTCGCAAACACATCAATAGTCATCCACGCAGTGCATGTGGTGTTGGATTTATGCACATCACTTGCGTTTTGGATGCATTAATATTCAAACCCATCTGTTTGGCATTTCTTTCCGCTTTCCCCTGCAGATTTTGACTTGCGGTGAGTTAAGCAAGGTTCTGTACACAACCAGGATGTGCTTACTGTACACAGTGGCCATTGTGGCTTAAGGTGTCAACACAACGGTTTATTTTGGGAGGGTTTTGTGTACCACTATTAGGTATGGGCATTTGACTACATTTCCTTAATCTAATATTGGGGAAATTAACTGCAAATTTAATTAACTACCGTATTTTCACGACCATAGGGCACACCGTATTAAAAGGTGCAGTCTCAGTTACGGGGTCTATTTCTGTATTTAACACACACACAAGGCGCACCGTATTATTGGGCGCAGGCATGGTAAAACATACGCTAGCTTAAAACATACGGTAGCATGCATGCACGCTAAAACAATGTTTTTAAAAAGGCAGCGGGAGCAAAACTGAGTTCGGTTGTACTTTATTGAAGTATTTAACAATGTACTCACATTATTTTATGATCAATTCTCATCCACCAATCCATCAAAGTCCTCATCTTCTGTATCCGAAATGAACAGCTGGGCAAGTTCTCAATCGAACAACAGTGCAAGCAGACACGTTAGCCCAAGCATCCACAATCCATTCACACATTGTGGCGTAACTCGCCCGGCGTTGCGTCCCTCTCTTAGTAAAGCTGTGTTCGCCATCTGTCATCCATGGCTCCCACGCCGCTCCCTTCACTTTGAACGCCCTGTTTACACGGATGTCCAGCGGTTCGTCAAGCCTCCCGGAATGATGGCAAGCTCCGAGTTATTGCACTCAGTCAAATGGTGACTGTAGAGACGCTTCTCCCGGCTGTTCTTTGGTCATTAATCCATTGCTCGAGTTGGTCTTCCAACTACGGCCACCTCGGCCTTTTTCCGCGTTTTGTTTTTCTTTTTTTTCCTCGGAAACTCAGCTTCGTCTTCTTGACTTGGCGAAGCTCGCGTTCCTGCTTCCTCCACTTGCGAACCATGAATTCGTTGATATTGAATTCTCTCGCGGCTGGTCGATTCCCATGTTCCTCTGTGCTTCGTAAGCGTGTCTCTTCGTGGGTGACAATTTCGGGGGTCCTTAGCCAAACCGATGTTGTTTTGCACAATGCATGTTCAATAAAGGTTTGTGTTTTTGAACTATACTATTGACAATTGATGGATGGACAGTTGATACTGAATCAAACCTCTCCACTACATTTTGCTTCAAGACACAATTAATCAACCGTCAATTGCACACAAGCAACTGAATCCTTTTTGATGAATTGATCTATTTGAGTTTCGATTTCAGGAGCAAAACATTCGCAGATGGATGAATATGCTCATATTCTATACACTTCACGTCTGGCTCACTTTCAGACTTTCTCTATCGCTATCGCATTCTCTCTCACACACACACACACAAACACACACACATACACACACACACACACACGTTTCCTCATTATTCACACCGAGACTTGCCTTGTAAGGACATCCTTATCCTGCAGACCAGACTCTGCTGGATGCTCCGCAATAGTCCGACACCAGCCATCCTGCACCGAATCAAGCTGATTTTCTGCTGACTGTGTGTGTTTGTTGTGTTCATGTTTACCGAAGATCAGAAACTGCAAGAATCAGAAAAGATTATTGACATAAAACAGATGAAAATGTTAATATTCGGACTTCTTTTCAGCAAAGTAAGCCATCAAACTGAATTGTATTTTGTTCTAATATGTTTTCCTGGACTATCTGATATTTTTTCAACAACAATCCCGTATATTTACATCAATAGTGCCACAGTCATGAAGCCATCATTTTGATGCCATCATTTTGATCCTTTTTAATCCATTACCTTTTATTTGATGCTGTCGGATCTATTTCCAATTATGGATGCGAAAACGTAATCAATTTTTTAAATGCTATGAATATTATTGTTTTGATTGGGTGTCTTTGCTCCATGTGCAGTCTGTTATAAAGCACCCGTGTAATTTTTGAGGCTTTAGAAATGCCAGGGTAATTGTAAATATTGATTGTGATACTCAGCAAAACAGACACACTGACTTTCCTACACCGCGCGGCAATAAAGATGTCTGTCAAGATGCCATGGATGCTATATGCTTGTTATGAATAATTGACTTCCATTTAACAGCTGTCTAAATGTGTTCAAATAAAACACTTCTTGGTTTGACGGCACATTCTCACCACACCTCCAAGGAAGCTGATACTACGGGCTCCGAATCCTTACTAACATGTCCTTTACCAGTCAATACGTCTGCATCCTCAATCATTTCAAAACAATTTCCTCTGGTACATATTTAAGCTTGAAATCATCTTCCCAATATATACTATACAATAGTTACTCTACTATACGATACTGTATGCTACAAAAAATATATGCACAATACCATACAGATTTATCTTTTACTGTATGGTACAATACTACACTGCACTGGATGATACGATATTCTGAGCTATACTGTAAAATACGATGCAAAATGACATTGGATTATAGGATGTATGATACTAGACTATACAATGCTAAACTATGCTCTAAGATGATCAAATAATAGGAATGTAGTAATTAGTTCTCAACTGAGAGACTATCATCTTTGTATATCGGAGAGAGGGAACGTTTAGCCTGGGTTGTTAGTAGTACGTTACAGTGAGTCTTCACCACACATGTACTTGTGCCCTCAAAACACGTTTTTTTTTTCGCTATTTGCGTCAGGGCTCGGTCCCCATCCTGTGTGAATAGTAAGGCTTTACTGTATTGTAATGTGATATACCATATGATACAAAACTATATTCAACTGTATAATACAATACAAAACACTGTATTATACATTGTATTACACTGTATTGCACTACACAGTATGATACAATACAAAATATATTATTTGGTGATACTTATACGTATAATACTATACTACATAATATGATGCCATACTCTACCGGACTATACTCGTATGATTCGCTGCAATACAAAACTACTACACTGTACGATACAGCATACAACAGCGGTTTATCAATTTCACTTCATTTGTCTGAATTTTTTTTTTAAATAATTACATATATATTTTGCTAGTCTATCTATGCCACGGATATATAAAGTACTTCAGGGCAATGAAATGCTCTTCCATTTGATGGCAGAAGATACAATAACCCTCTATCCATTCAACATGGTTCAGTACCACACGGTACTGTATGATACTCTATTATTCTATTCAATGTTAGTTGATTTAAATTTTTTTGAATCAATCTGCTCACACATCTCTCTATCTCTCCGTCCAGCCGTATCGTTGCAAGCGGCTGTCACATCCAAAAATGTTGATGCAACTCCAGTTGCAAGTGTGCCTCACTGTAGATGCCAGAGGGTGGTTTGGTGCTGGTGGGTTGTGGTGAGAAGAGGAGATGGCGAGATTGTTGGGGGGTGGGGGGTAGTTTACAGGCATTTGTCAGCACTAACAGCAAGTGACAGTTTGCAGAGAGGTCCTAATAACGGTCTCACTTGAATAATTGTTGTTTCTGAGGAATGTATTCCCACAGAGGTCCTTGCGATATCATTGGGAGCATTTCTTTGGACATTACCTTTTGCCCCAATACAGCAGGAACAGTAAATATCTTAAATTTCAAAAGAGAAATGTTTACACGTGGCATGCACACAATGATGCAATTAAAGGGAACACACTGTAATATGTTTCTGTTGTCGACTCTGCATAAGGAGCAAACAGGGCCAGCCACTTCTAAATGAAGCGTTTTTTTTTCATGTCCGTTACTATGTACATAATTTACAGTTAATACAGAGCACACATTAAATTGCAGAATTATTGTGTATGAATATATTGTGTGCCACAGGCCAATGACAGCTTCGTATCCCATTCAGCTTTTCACAAAGCGAGGCGATCTTTAGCCACAGCCATCGCAACATAACAGGCAAGTGAGGACAGTGCTTGTTAGCTTTTGCGGACCTTGTCGTGTTAAAATGCAATTGTGACACACTAAAAAATGCAACGGCCATTAGCGCGGGGCAATTGAAGTGAATGAAAGTCTTCTCTGTAAGACCTTACCATTCAAAGCGCATCAGCTTCTCGTTTCCATGGTATCCTCCTCTCTGTGTGTGCCAGTGCTGTGTTTCCACCAGTGAGCGAGGGAGGATGGAGTGATGACGGCGTGCGGTTCGAGAGAGTGAGAGACGCTCACACAGAGTGAGACCGAAGGCTTTTAGCGGTGGTTATCTTGCCTTTGCATAAAGTCCCCTTTGCATTCTGCAGCGTGAGAATGCTTTCAGAGAAGACAGAGCAGCCAACTCATATACTGTAGAAGAGCGGCTGTCTATAAAACGCATGTCGTGTATAAACTTACTGTCTGTTGTCATACTAGAGCGGCTCCAACTACCGGAGACAAATTCCTTGTGTGTTTTTGGACATACTTGGCAAATAAAGATGATTCTGATTCTGATTCTGATCTGCAGTCTCCTTCAAAAACAACACGCTTTGATCAGGGATGCAAATGGGGGAATAACCTCTTAAGTGGCGCAGGAGAACTTCCCTGCGAGTCCCGACGATCTCAGAGAGCGCCAATCAATGTAGCAAAGTCACTCAGCGGGGCAACATCCCCATGAGTCAATGCGGTGTAAACAACTGGTAGCGCATCAAGCATTTAGATACACGGTACTTTGTCTTCAATTCACAGTTCTCTTTCAACTGTTATTACTAGCACAATTTAATATTTGTAAATCGTTATAGTAGTTTGTATATAACATAAAATGGGTCGGCTTTGGAGTCGGAGGGCACGGGTCACACCATGACCAAAAAAAAAAAAAAAAAAAAAAGAAAAGAAAACGTAACTGCAACTAGTTGTTGGAGAAATGCTAGTCTGCTTGCCGGCTACTGTCGAGGTGCCTGAGAGCAAGGCATCGTCCCCACCACCCCAGCCCACATGGGGCAGTGCTAGTTCGCACTCCTCTTTCACTCTGAATCTCATCTTGCATGCCTGCATGTGTGCGATCTGGCTCTATGTATGTGTAGTGCGCGAGTAATGCTCGCAACAAAGTGGAATTGTTTGTGAGGAACACACAATGCTATGTGTGGAGGGAAAACGCACACCATTATCAAAACTTTATTCCAACTGAGAAGTTGGAGGTGGTGGAGGGACATGCTTTTCTACATCAGGGCCTGGACAGCTTGCTTTGACCAATAGAAAAATGAATTCACATGTAAGCCATCTCCTGCTTTTTTTTTGCAACTTATTTTGTTATTTAATTTCTGGTTTGAAACACATATAGGAAGACTGTTAAGTGAGGTAAAAAAAGAACCAGTGCCGAGCACGGTGGAAGCCGCCTGGAGGGTCCGCTCCGACCCTCACGTGGTTTGTGTTTCATTAGGGAAAGCTCCCATGCTCCGCTCCGGAAGTGCAGGCTGGAGGCTGACCCTGTATGCATCGGAGTGTGAGTTGAATTTCATCTTGAGGGACTATAATGAGTATGATATAAAAAAATTAAAAAAACACCACGATTCATATTCCTTATGTTTGCGCGGCCACTTGTTGCTAAGCAGCATTTATGCAGCACAAGCATTTGCAAACAATTTAATGATTGGTATACACCAGGGGTCAACCTTTTTGAAACTGAGAGCTACTTCTTGGATAATGATTCATGTAAAGGGCTACTAGTTTAATAGACGCTTCAGAAATAACAAATTTGTTCAAATCACCTTGATTTATAAATTAATATTTAATTATATTCATCTGTGAAGACACTGATTATGTTAATGATTTCTCTTCTTCTCCGTAAAAGAGGCGAAGCTTGCTTGCTACAAGCTGTATATTTGTCACTCCCAATAAAGGTTTACTGTGAAACTGACACATTGAAAAAGAGAATTGAACATATATTAAATCACCAAAATGTTCAAGCAAACCATATAATAACAAAAGTGGGCGATTAGGAGCATGAGGCAAAGTGCAATGTCGCAGCGGTTCAGGGGTATATGAATTATCAGATATGTTCATCCATACACTAATTTTGTAACCACTCTGTATTAACTATAAAACACATACAGTTGAACCTCTAAATTAAAATGGGCCTGAGACTGTCCAATTCAGAATTCAACCACATTTTGGAGAAAATAATATTCTTCTTAAGTCACAATAAGCAGAAAATTTGTATGTCAAACTTCTTTTTTTGTTTGTTTTGTGAATTACTTTTGTGCAGTGACCATAGTCACTTGGTATCAAAGTTTCTTCTTTTTACACTTATATGATACTGTAAAAAAGAAAGAAAGAAATTCGGGCTCACCTTTGCCATGGAAGTGAAGGGTGTTTTAAAAATCTTTAACAATTTTTTACACTTGTTTGAAAGTTAAGCATGTTGAAAACAATACCTGTACAGTTAATTAGCACATTGTACAGTTTGACTGTTATTGTCCATCTACTGTAAACAGTATTTCTACTGTTTCCTATGGAAAATAATTGATTCCACTGTGCCTCTTGGTAGGCACTGAGTGAGAGTTGTCCTATATAGCTTGAGTTACTCCTACACTGACCACACTAGTTGAACTAAGCTTCCATATAACGACTGTGGAATAACGAGCTGAGAAATTTGAGCGCATTATGCCGTACCCACCTGAGTACACACCACCTTGGCTCTCATCTATCATCCTTACGCTCGAGCTAGCTGAGCAGAAAGCTGCGAGTCTCCAGTATGCGAGGCGCTTTTGTGAAATATGCGAGTATTGCGCGCTAAGTTTCACTGAGACGTTGCCTTCATCCTTCCTATTTGGGCTAAGTGGATCCACTCTGGCGCGAGCCAACTCCGGGAGATGCAAAGCCGGTGGAATCTGTGTATTCATAAACCATCTCCGGTGCCATCTGTTTACTCGACGAGACAATCTGAAAGCCTGGTGTTGAGATTCGCTCAAGGATAATCAAGAATTTGGTCCGGCTGTTAACTAATGTACTCGAACTGGCCACAACATTAGGTACCACAGCACAATCTGATCAGATCCACAACAAAAGCTGTATTTACTGTAAAAAGCATGCCTGTTTTTTGTTTTGTTGTATTATTATTATTATTTTTTAAAGATTTTACCTTTACATGACGACATGGTGCCCGTGGGCCTGTTAAAAAAATAGCGTTTCATATTGATATTTATCTGTGTACTACCATGTTAAATCATTGTTGATAATTATTGCGAGAAATCATTGACATGATCAATGACTTGACTTTTTTCATTCCCTACTGTGGACGTTTTTATTAGTCAACTGGAATCCAACTGTGGACTGCCACAGACGAATATATTCATCAAGTACATTTTTTTTCAACGGGTAAGCGTGGATGAGAGCCTTGCCCAGCTTGTCTGTGAAATTTTGTTTTGTAAACTACTGTAATGACTTCAAGATGGCGGCGTTGTATCGCTTTAGCACAGCTTTTTAATAGAAGATAAAGATTAGGTGTTGAATCTCAGTTTGTCACGTGGATTATGGGGGAGAGAAATGCCAGCACGTTGAAAGTACTCGTACACTCGAACAGAAAGCAGATGTGTCGCAATCATGAAAAGATGACCCAGTTCACGGCGTGAATGACGAATGCCATGGAAAACCACTGACGTTCAACTCGAGCCATGCGGTGAGTCAGCGTCGCTCACGGCGAGTAAATCATTATTTTGCCACCAAAAGCCCTTTCTCAATTTAGTTTTTGTTGTTTTATATGTTGAGTCGTCACAAAAGCATTTTGGTGAAATCAACTCATGTTCTCCTGTTGATTGGTAAGGAACGGAAAAAGCTATAAACCACCTTTTTTTATCTGGTGAAAAATAGTCTACTCTTTTTTTGGTACAGGTGCTTGTATTGCCACAGACCAATATTCTGTGGGTCTTGAAAGATCAGTCAAAATGCTCTAAAATGGCCGGGAATATGGGGAACGACTGGCAGTGAATGAGTTAAAGTCCATTTGAGCAAAGTTGTTATTTCAGAAATGTGTCTCAAACTTGTAGCCCTTCACATTAATCAGTAGCGAAGAAGTTGCTCTTGGTTTCAAAAAGGTTGGTGACCCCTGGACAAGAGGATGCTGTGGCTTTTAAGAGGGTTTTGTGCCTGCGCACAATGAGCATTCCTTTCATGCTTTGTTGAGGCTCCGCCGACTTGTGCCTAAATCCTCAACTTCTCCGTAATTATGCAAATGGCCCAGATGGCGACACGATGGCTTCCATTCTCTTTTGATTTTCTGACGCTGCAGATGGCCGCCGTGCGGACCCACGCAAAGTGACACTCGCTCAAAGTCAATGTTCACGGCACATTTGTGATCCCATTGCGAGGGAATCTCATTTCCATATGCACCACCAGCATCGCTACTACTAAAAATGCTTATTTTGCAGTCATGCATCCTTTCCGTAAAAAAAATTGGAGTGCGCGTCAACATGATGTCCTTATTGACACATTTAGTCATCTTTGTGCACTCAAGATGAGAGACGAGCCTTCATATTTACAATGCTAAATTTGGATTTTCATTCTTATTATTTAGCAAATTCGTATCCTAAAAACATTTTGGTTCGAATTCCATGGTACCAATATGCTAAGTTGTGTTAACTAATAATACTCATAAAAATCATCTATGTTAAAATATTAAGCTTACAACTGGGAAAAGTAGATTTTTGATATTAGTGCTCTATATCATTAACCTGGCATGGCCCAGCTACTTTGCAGATATTTTCTCCATTTTATTATAATTATGGTTTTTAAAGTTTACTGACTGCAATGCCCTCGCTTTTGGGAAAGGAGAGTCACAGTCACCGATGCACATTTTAGGCGTTTACTTAACGTCAGGAGAACAATTACCTTAAACAAAGTTGGGACACTCAAAGCTGCTGTTGACCACAGTTCACGCCGTGACACTCACACGCAGACTCACCATAGCTTCGCAACCTTCCTCCAGCTCAAATGCCACCCCACATACTACAGTATGTACAATTTATGTTAACATTAAATTGGAATTTTGATTAATTTTTTTTAAACTTCATTCAGTTTTGCAATGTAACTGTGTAATTTATTAATTTAATTAAAATATAAGGTAGCACTGAGTTTGTTACAAATCCTTATTTTCTTCACTTGTGTAGATATCTTGAATCTATATACTCTTCATGGTTTTCTTGTCAACTAATGATTACTATTGTGATACTGCTTAAATATTGATTTAATATCCTATCATGAGATCCCCACGTCATGGATACTTAGTCTTGATGATTGAAACATTACGTTACAGACTGGCCATTCGTCCCTCAGTTACAATGATAGGTTTTGGTCTTCTGCTTCCACTGATTTATTGGGGTGAAATACAACCCCAATCTTGAAGCTGGCTCGTAGAGGTCCATCGACCCATTGGGAGATGTTCATTGTGGGTGGATGCTAATAAGGTGCGGGTAGTGTTAAATCAATAACACGTAGGCCCACGCTAGAACTTCAGATATGTATCTTTGTGCGACATCCGGTGGATACGGCCTGTTTGTAGTTGTTAATCAGAGCGATAATCCTACTCACCACCTGCATGGATACAGCTATTGTTTCCTGAAATATAAACAATAATGTCTCATACTTAAAAACTGTGTGTGTGTGTGTGTGTTATGATGAGTAGTTTTATTTTAGTTAAGTGTTTAGCTTCTTTTTACACTTGTAGGACGTTTCATAAGGTCACAATGTTTTTTTTTGTTTTTGTTTTTTAAGGAACCACCGCACCCACGGAAAAACAACCAATCAGAGACAGAATCTGTAACTGACAAGATGTCAATCATTCTTGTGCATTCACGGGCACGCCAATGGCGGGCACGCTTAGAGTGGGCACCTCCCCGTGGCCTCGCGCTGACCTGTTACGCTAGGCTTCAGGAGCTTTGCTAAAACGATGTCAGAATATTAGCAACAAAAAGAAGGAATTGGAAAGATACCGAGACAAAACCAAAGCGGAATTAGCAGAGATTTCTGCTTGACAGGTAAGTTTATCACTTCTTTTTTATTTTATTTTATTTTTTTCATCAGATGTACATTAAAAAAAAATAATTAAGTGTTAAAAACGAGGTTTTCGTGTGACACACTTTGGGATCACTGCTCGCACATGTTCTCCTGAGAGTGGCAGGTGAGCAGTGTCGGGTAAACGAAGAGTCGTGCCCACGCGAGAAAATGCAAAGTCAAGACAGGAAGACCCGAGCTGAGATTCGAACCCTGAACTTCTGAACTTTTGGGATAGGCAGTCCATTTCTAATTATACCAAAGGTCGCTCAAAGATGATCATGCATTTCCCAGCACTCCATCGCTCGTCATCCACCCTCTCTCTCCCCCCCCCCCCCCCCTCTCTCTCTCTCTCTCTCTCTCTCTCTCTCTCTCTCTCTCTCGCTCTCCCCCGCCCCCCCCCCCTCCACTAACCTTGGCACCACGTCACAGGCTGCGCAGCAGTGCAGTAGAACGGCAGCGCATGCAACCCACAGTGCCTGCCTCATCGGAGGAGAGGGGGGGCTGCACATCGCCGCCGTGTCCTCTGCTTGGCGCTCGCCATCCCCGCTCCCGCATCTCCTCACCTCTGCAAGCCCGTGCTCGGGCTCCCTTCTCCCACTAACGCTCACGCACACCACCACCCACCCACCCCCACCCCAACCCCCCCTCGACATGGATGTCCTGTCGTCCCTCGACCCGAAGGATTGTCGCGCGTTGGTGCAGTGAACAAGACGAGGACCATGCCGGGACTGCTAATGGATTTTGGGAGAGCGCGAGTGACCATGCCGTGATCTTCACACGGCCGTCTACAGAAAAAGAGAAGAAGAAAAAAGAATAATAATAATAACACCGCGACGTAAATCGGAAGGAAGGCAGCTCGAACCCACGCGCCGGCGGGATTAAAGACCACGGTGCATTTGGTTTTTTTGTTTGTTTGTTTTTTTTTTTTTTTGCTTGTTTGTTTTTTTCGCAAACAACATGAAGATTACCTCCCGTCCGCTGATGATAAGCAGTGTCGTTGTCAGGTCCAAGCTCAGCCTCATTCCGCTTCTGCTGCTCTTTCTCGGTCACTCTCGCGGGATGCCGCACGTTCTAAGATTCGGTAAGATTGCATTTCTTTTTTCTTTTTGTTTTTTTTTTTACACTTGCTTTGTAAACACAATGTGCGTGTGGTGGGTGGTCCACATTGAAATGACATTGAGGGGGGGAAAATCAAAAACCGGATTTGTTGGGACTCCAATTTCCCCACACTCAGAGTTGGCAAAGCCCTGTTGCTGCTCCTTTACTTTCTATTGCAATACTCTTATACAGTACTAATATATATATATATATATATATATATATATATATATATATGTATATATATGTATATATATGTATATATATATATATACATATATAGAATGTTTCGAACAGCAAACTTGTTTTAATGGCATAATGGTTAGTGGTTTGCATGTCTGCCTCACATTTCTGAGGTACTGGGTTCGAGTCTTTTTCGTATGTTCTCCCCGTGCTTATGTGGGTTTTCCTCCGGGTACTCTGGCTTTCCTCCCACTTTCCCAAAACATGCAATTTTGGTTAACTGAAGACACTAAATTGTGCACAGGTGTGAATGTGAGTGTGAATGGTTGTTTGTATGTGGCCTGCAATTGACCAGTGACCAGTCCACGGTGTGCCCTGCCTCTCAGCAAAGTCAGCTGGGATAAGCTCCAACTCAAACCTGAGCCTAATAATGACAAGGCGTACAGCAAATGGATGGATGGACCTTTGGGGGGAAAAAAAAAAAAAAAAAAAAGAATCACCATATTACGATTTAAAATATTAAGAAAAAAAGCCGCACAGGAGCCAACAAAGACATCACTGGCGTATTTTGTCACACACTAAGTGGTCATTTCTTCACTCTGACATGCCAACACGTCCTCTGCAGTAAATGTTTGTGTGTAAACAAGAATCCCAGGTGCGCATCTACACAATCAATGGGCTTGGCACACACTAACCCCCCCCCCGGCCCCCCCCTTAACCCCACTCTACTACTTAATGTTATTGGCATCGACATCCCTTTCGAGCTAATTGGCTAAATTGGAAGGTGTTGTAAAAGTGCCACACTCAAAAGTAATCACATGGTGCATCTGTATGGAAGAGTTCTATATTTAATGCAGATCAGCAGTTGTGCTGTTTAGTCTCACAGCATCAGCATTTGCAATTTGCTTCTTGGTAGCGCACTCTATTTGGTGGAAGGAGCGCTTTTAAAGAGTGACAAGGGTGACAGTCGGTGTCGACGAGCGTTGACAACACGTCCTTGCGATCCCCCTTCACCTTGGGGGTCCTATTTGAAAGTCAGGCGACGTCTGCACCAGCCGCCGCTATGACAACGAGCTGTGTAGTGCACCCTCGCCCTGATGAGCGACTTCCAAGTATTGCACGTCCTGCGAGGACAGAGGCCGGGATGTCTGCTGCGCCGTAATTCCCTGCCGCTACGGGAACATCTATGAGAAAGTTTCCATAAATTTCTGATTATCTTTGGCAGCAAGCACATTTGAATAAGATCCAAGTTAGACCACACATTCTGCCTTTACAAAGATGTAATAATTGCTCGTATCTTTGGTAACCAATCAAAAAGCATGTGAAATATCTCCATATACCGAATCAAATGTTTAGATTTTATTCATAAATTGATAATGATACTTGTGAAATTATCCCGTGCTGAAATTGCGTAACATGAAATATTACAAATCAACACGTATTATGAAGTTTACTATTCAATATTACAGTATGGGCATCTTGGTGGCTGAGTTTAATTTCATTTAATTGAACGTATTATTTACTAACTACATAAAGTGTGTTCTTTGTTCCTCTATCTGTGCCAGCAGCATATAGTGACAGGCAGAACAATTAAGTGTTCTTCCTCGAGATGCAGAAGACAATTAACCTTGGCATCCACCTGTTGCCCTTCATACCGTACTGTGATAGCTTTGTGTTCAATTAAACAGGCCCAGATTTCTCACTCAGTAAGTCCATTTGTGAGTAAATTGAGATGATCCCATCATTAAATCTCAGCTTGGGCCTTCCTCTGTGGAATGCCCATGTCCTCCTGCGCTTGCGTGGGTTCTCTACTACTTTCCCAAAACACGCACGTTAATTGAAACCTCTGAATTCTCTGTCGGTTTGTGGGTTGGTTTTGTCTGTACGTGTTCTGCGATTGGATGACGACTAGTACAGGGGTATGCGTCGCCTCTCACTCAAAGTGAGCAGGGATAGGCTTCGGGCGGCAGCTTAACTGCAACCTTAATGAGGACAAGCGGTACAGAAAATGGATAAATCACCATATCGCTGCAGTCCAATTAAAAACATGACATGCTGGTTTTCTTCATGAATTGATTAGGGGTGTTTATTTAGTTACCTGCAGAGCAGTTGAGTGAAAGCATTTATTTCTTCAAATGCATTTTTTTTCATAATAATATTTTAAAGCTATTACTAACTATAACATCTATACACTTATACTGTATGTTCAACAATGCAACATGTATTATGCATTGCAATATTTTATATTACACTATGTCTTCTAACACATTCCTTCTCCCTCCAGGAGGGCGCACTCTCAATTCCAGATTTTATTCCAAGTCCACAGTTTTTTCCGTTGAGCTTTTTGGAGCTAAATGTCAGCTTTACAGATACCTGCTCTGCATGTGTTGTGTTTGTGATTAAAAATGCTGACAACATTGTTTTTTTTGTCCATGATCGTCAGCCATATTTTGCAGGAAAAACATGTAAAAGACGAATATATATATATATATATATATATATATATATATATATATATATATATATATATATATATATATATATATATATTTTATGTACAGTGGCAATTTTGTATATCACAATTTCTTAGTCTCTGACCGTGTCAATCAAAGCTGAGCATTATTATATTTTTAAAGGCAATAGAGTACAATGCAGTTCTTGTAGTGAAATGGGTTTATTAGCATGTCCAGGTGTACCTAATGGTGTGACCGGTGTGTGTAATTACAACAGATAAGATCTACTCTGGCTTTTGTCGCCCTCTGCATTTTGATGAGTTGCATGCGGGCCGTGTGCAGGCTGCATCAGACAGGCATCAGAGTCAATATTCACGGCAGATAAGAGGTGATTCGTGTCACCAAGACATTTTGCTGCAGGATAAATCTGATAATCGTTTCCCTCCACGGCCCTCTTCTGGTGCCAGACCGTAAAACCTGCTAAAAAATGTCAGTCTGACGCCTGTGAGACGCTTTTTTTCCCCAGCACCCTGGACAGAGACTTTGCTTCCTGGCAGCGGGGCAATAAAGCTGCTGTAGAACATTCTTATTTGTTGAATTTGGTGGCTCCATTCAAATCTTGCAGTTTTAACTGTTTTTAAAGGACTCATTGAAATGCTGAGATGGGACATTTGGAAGACATGCTCTTTTGTAACTTTTTTCAAATCATTGCAATGGTTGGGCCGATTTTTTTCTTGATTTGCAAGCAGAAATTTGGGATGCGAGTGTTGGCAGTGAACTCAACTCAGCTCACTTCACAACAAGCATCAGCTTTAACAGAGAGTGAACAATTCATCAGAAAAAGACTTCAAGCTGTTAAATGCCACTCCTAGTTGAAGTTGACTGTCAAACTAAACATAAAACAACGAGTATTATTACATATTGTCTTTAAGCGATTATTACACATTGTGTATTTTTATAACAACCATGTTACTTTGCTTTTAAGTCAGCCACCTTAAATGCTAAGACATAATGGGAAACGCCACTCACAGGCTAGCATCTTTACGGCTGTGTTCTAACACTTTAAGCAACGGATATTTGAACACAAACGGTCCAGCAACACATGTAGACAGTCAATACAACAATACTCACAGGCATGTATTCTTTATCCTATGTGAAAAACGATGACTGCATATAATTATATAATTACTGCAGCTTACTGGGTCACTTACATATATATATATATATATATATATATATATATATATATTCGCATGTTGTGCGAACTTTTTAATTCTCTGAATTCTATTTATCATCATGTTATCATTTTATGTTTTTATAAAGTACAATATTATAGATTGCTATTTTCCTTAATAAGAAATGCATTACAAAAAAAGGTGTTTCTCTGGGGTGAGGCTGAAATTGCATTTTCATTCATTTCAATGGAGATGAATGATTTTAAATACAAATGTTTTGAGTTATGAGCGTAGTCACTGATCAAAATAAATGTGTATCTGAAGGCACCACTGTATGTGATCATGATGATAATAGCAATGATTATGTAAGTATCATATCATCATCATATTATTACACTTCAAAGTTGAACACAAATCATCACAGGGTGGTGGCCAACTTCAAGTTTGTTTGGATTCCTAAAAATTTTTCCCCATTTCTAAGGAAAGAAAAAAAAAATAACATTGGAACTGTCATACATGTGTAAATATAATTTAACCATTTTTATAGTAAAACCAAAAAAATAAAATAAAATCCTAAATCAGTAATTTAAATGGGGTAATGCAAAGGTGATTCGCATCATTGTCTTCGTTTTCAGTTTTACTTTAACTGTCACCCAAGTGTAGAACGAAATTAACAACACTTAAATATGTTAGCAAACATAAAGACAAACAAAACAATCTCCCGTTGCCAACAATTGATGTTTGCGTCTTACGGCGTTGAATCTGAGTCCGCTTGCAATATTCTGTTGTATATTGTTCTTCTCTTTTCACATTCTTCTTAACACCCCTTGTTGCCCTATTTTGGAATACATGTTACAAAAAAGGCTGAAACTAGGCTAGATCCACATTGTGACCTTGAACAAAATAATCACTATAGAAAATGGGTAATAATCAACTCTCGATACGGCTCTGAGGATTTCCAATTACACGCATTTTCCCCTGCTAATACTGCCACGAGTCATTTCTGAACAACATTTTGGATTACAAAAAAAAAAAAAAAAAAAAAAGACGCTAGTGATTTTTTTTTTGATTGTTTTTTTTTTTAACAACCACTTAAGGCAGGGGTGGGCAATTCATTTTCCAAAGGGAACATGTGAGAAACTAACGGTTGTCGTGAGCCACACCATGCTGACCTCAATTGTGTTCGACATGAATTTAATGCCGCTATAAAAATCAATAAATTGTGTTGTTTTAATAAATACTTGTGTAAATATAGTACTCCATAAATTGTTAAAATTTGGTAATTAAGATTTTCAACAAAATGATAAGTAGTACAACATTACATATACTGTACACCTTCATATTTTACAGTAATCCCACCAGTAGTGACAAAAACACAGGTAGTTAATGTCCCTCTCGAAATGTTTATAATTGCCGATATAAATAGTTTAAACCAATATTGCACGACAAGCTATGATTCCAAAACAATTTATTATCATTTAAACCTCAATTTACAACATTACCCTTAAAAGTAAATGTCTCACAGATTATTCGATTTGGAAAAAAAATGCACCTAAACTGGGCATGTACATGAAACTCTCTTGTTACTTCTTCCCCTTCCAAGGCTAAACTTTGCTCGTCCCCAACAAAAAGCTTCATTCAATTCGAGCTGTGTCCCTTCAACATACTGTATTTCCTTGGCACCAAGATGCTACATGATGTCGCCAAAGCCCTGTGTAAGAGAAAATGTGCAACAATGAATTGATTAAACGACAACTAATCCATTATCACATGAATCAACTAAATTCATAATGGATTAATCGATAAAATAATCGATAGATTAATCCAATTAAAATAATCGTTAGTTGCAGCACGATAAAATAATCTAGAATGCTGAACATTACAAAAATTTTTGTTGGAAGGCTGGAACGGATTAATGTAATTGCCGTTCATTTCAATGGGTAAAGATGATTTGAGATACAAATATTTTAACTTCACGGAACAAACTGAACTCGTATCTCAAGGCAACACTGCTCTTGCTTGCTTGTAATGCCCACACCCATGCTCAACAAAATAAAAGCACCACTTATTTTTAACAACTTCCCAGGGCTGACCAGAGATTATGAACGCGCCGAATGTGGATTGCGGGCCTTACCTTGCCTGAATGACTGAAATATGTAGGGCTGGGGAAAAAAAATACTGAATAAATCAGCTAAGTCGACTTCAAAACTAGGTCGACACAAAATTTTCTGCCTTGAAGCTCCGCCAAGACCCCTCAAGAAAAGTTCTTCTCAGAACATGTTTGCGCCACCGGAACACAGGTTTCACAAGGACATTTATTGCAGACGGACACAGCGTTGGGCCAATGATAAACTTTGCCAAAAATGCCAAAGGAGCGTCTTTAAGTGTTTTTTGTTTAAAGATACTGTTAGATGTGTAATGTACATATACTGTAACACGATATGTATTAGTGAGCTGAATGGTAGTTAGCGATTTTTGACCTAAAATGGTAATCACGCTTGCTTACCGTTTAGCATTTAGCAGTTTGCTGTCTCAAATTCTGTACACATTTACATCCACTCTGAACCAACATATGCATTTTAAGGATTGAAGTCCGTCCCTCATAAATGAGAATAAAATGTATGTTAGTAGAAAAAATATTTGATCAATAACCAATAGGAGAATCACTTCTGAAAAGATTCAATAGTGACAGCTGTACAAATATGGTGCGGGGTCTGCTAAACGGTTAAGACAAAAACAAAATGATGTGTTTTTTTTGTTTGTTTGCATACAGTGCTGTCTTTCCTACAGACTAGAATAGATGACAGCTACGGGTTGGGGTCATCACATAAGGAAACTGTAGCAAGAGTCACGAGAGCATCATTGGTGCTTTTCCAGTGCATCTCCTGTCCTGCGGGATATGCTGAGTCAGCAGATAATCCCAGCTGCTCCTGCAGAAAGGCGTCCGAATTGAGGAGGTCAGCTCCCCTAGGGCTGTCTGTTTCCTTCCGGTGCCCACTTGTGTTCTGCCAAGACAGGCGACCCCCACGTGGTGCCTGTAGTATTGTTCTCCTGTCAGACGGTCGTCCTTACAAACGCACGCGTGCGTGTTGTTAACATGAAACAAAGCAGTGGCCTTTTGTGTTAGTTTTTGTTGCGGTGGCCTAACCTTGTAGCACAAAATGCTTGACGATCTTTTATAGTCATCAGCTGAAGATACATGCATTTTTACAGGAACTGCTGCAGCTTTTTACACGATGCAATAAAACACACTTGTGCCTTTATATCCTGCTCACTGGTGCCTACGGAGGGCACTAAATGGGATGTTGTAGTCATGGCTACGGCAAGGACGTCTCTGAGCCGCTCAAGTAAATATTTAGCCATTTCCTTTCCGCTTCCCACCCAAGAGGAAGACACTGGAAAATGTCCACTTTGAATAACGCTGAAAGAATGGAAATTAGGAAGCGCCGTCACAACCGTTCGCTTATTATGGGCTCGTAAGAGTGAAATGAGGTGGAAATGCAGCAAGGAGTGGCGCCATGCGGCATCTTACTGGTAGGCAAAAAAAAGAAAAGAGCTCATTTATTCATTCACATAAGCAAATGAGTCACAGTGGAAGATGTGATCTAATTTCACTTAGAGTCATGCAAACTTGTTATTCATAAAATTCCTCTGGAAGATAAGAAAAAGACGGAAAGTCAACACTGAGATGAGATGACTTTCTTTTTATTCCAACGACCAAAAGAGGTGCAGGGCCTGGAGGCAGACTGATAGCATCATCTTCAAACACTAGTCCAAGCACATTTCGCTTGCCGATTCCCTGCCTATGTTTATGTTTTCACCGTGCCACCTTGTGTGGGAATTACTGTGTTAAACCAAAAACTCTGAAATTAAATCAGTTTGTACAACACAAACTGCTTCTGACAAATGCAGGCTTTCCACTGCGAAGTACTGGCTTGGTTATGCTGACCTTGGTTTGGAGCAGTCGCTTTTGCACTTCAAAATACAGTGAACCTCTGTTAATTCCAAAACACAGAGAAACCACGTACAATTTGTTTTTTGCTGTTTTACCCCTTCCACGTGCTTTAAACATGTAAATTAATTAAACCCCACTGTTAACGTACTTGAACAAAAAAATAAAATAAATCGCATGTCTGTGAGCGTGCATGTACCTTTAAGAGGCGGGGCCTGGTGAGACAGTCAATATGCATCATTGTGGTTGCCATCAACAAAGTGAAGTGACGCACTATATAAAAATGGCCTTTGCGCTTTGCCTCGGTTTGGGGCGAAATAGTACAGCGGGAAACCTTCAAAACAGTGCCACGTTAAACTCCTCAATCAGAAGGTGAGAGGCTACAAACAACGAGGAGAACGAGGGGATGGCATGTGTCCTCATGTTGGCTCTTATAGGGAGGAGAGTTTTATTCAAGAGGGCAGCAAAAATAAATAAAAATAAATAAAGGGAACCATGCAGAGAAGTGGAGACTGTGGAGTGTAATACTGCAGTTTCCAGAGCTGAGGCACAGCAACCAGGGTAAACTAATGTTAGCATACAGAACGATAGCCAGACCAGAAGTGAGGTCCAGAGCCATACTGTGTGTGCTGCTCCAATTGTGTCAGTGTTAAATAATAGCATAATAGTAGGTGCATGCACTTCGTGGGGGATTTTATACAATGTACTTTTTATTTTTAGCATTTTGACAATGTTATGCACTGTGTTTCTATCTGTGACTGAAGAAATTATCAAGTTTTGGACCTGGGGGGCAACAGCACCGTGGCCATCTGAAGTTCAGGGTTCAAGTTTTCCAGCTTTCTCCCACATTCCAAAAACATGCATGTTGGATAGATAAAATGGACTTTGGGGTTATCATAGTTTGCCAGCATGTTTTCTTTTTTTTTTTTTGCCATTTCTTGCCATTAAAGGTAGAGTATGCAGTTAACTGCTAGCAAGATTTGAATGCAGCTTCAAAGAAACCACACCTCACTAATGCGTCTGCATCACAGCTACATTGCTAGGATGACTTATTTATGCCGGAATATTGCCAAATAGAAAATGTTACCAGGTTTTTGTTTTTTTGAAATGTGCAATCAATTGAAAACATAAGAGGTGATCAACTTACCTGATGGCATGGAGAGAACGATGGTTTTCCAAGCACAACGATATGCAGCCATCGGCATGTAGGATACCACCATTATACACAGTATGTTTACCCTTGATTTGTTTCGAGAACTGTCCAATTCCAAGAAACGATGATATCTCCATTGCGGGAGTCTGCAGTGTCTCCCCACCAGGCTCCGTGAGCGGCAATGTGCGTGGGCAAATGATTGACATCTGATTGACATCTGTTTGCTTACACCTTCTGTCGCTACAGTCTCTGATTGGCTATTCTTGTCGCGCCATGACCAGTTGGAAAATAATAATTCAAATTAAATTAGAGGCATAAAAAAAAAAGGCAAGTTCATTTTGATAAAATTGTACTGTCAGGCCATACAGTTTTAACATGAATGACAATATTATTAATTTATTTTTTTAAAAGTGCAAATTCGACCTTTAAGGTAAGAACCCTGGCAGACCAGGTATGACATATATTACAGTAGTACCTTGACTTACAAGTTAAATTTGTTTCCATGACCAAGATTGTAAATCAATTTACTCACATATCAAAAAAAATTTTTCATTGGAATTAATTGAAATTCCAGTCACCCACAAAACATTACTATTTTTTTTATGTTTTGGATTTAATAAAATAGCACTATATTGTATAACAACATAATAATAAACAGTTTTTATAATAATTGCTTTATGTACTGTCCTAGTGGTTTGTTGTATGTGTGTCTTTAAGGGGCGTGACCTAGTTAAGAGCAATATTTAATCAGGTAGGCTGGTTATTTCAGTCTGCGTATCTGGTCCTTGTGAGTGTTTTCATTTAGAATTTCAGTTTTTGACTGTTTGTCCCGTTCAGTAACCGTCTGAACGTGCATCGGGGACCACTAATGGGAATGTGGCAACGGCAAACGAAACGACATGCTCGCTGTGTATTTTTATTTATGTCATTTCTTGCCTTAAAAGTATGATCGCCAGCTGAGCATGTCTGGAGAAATGCAATGTGGTTTTGTCAGTGGAAACGCATCAATAGCGAGCAGAGTCATGTCCAGCTGAGTCGGTAACATGCAGTTGAAAAGGAGGGGGGGGGGGGGGGGGGGGGGGCATCCCCTGGCCTCTGTGTGAAATTAAGGGTGTTCCGAGGACACGCAAAGGAAAGAAGAAGCAAATGGTAGGGCAGTAGTTGCAGTTAATTAACTCTGCTTTTTTTTGCTCTCTGCCAGGCTGAATTATAACCATGGCGGAGTTTAGGATTGCAAGAATTAGAGATAACACCCGGCGCCCCGGCCGCGGCCCCGGCCCACTGCCAGCACATTCTCTGCAAATACATTTAAAGAGGCACAAAGCTGCTTAGAATATTCATGTGTCACTTGGCCCTGCGTGGCGTAGCTTATAGAAATATGAAACCATCTTCTCTCTGCTGGCAAATGATTTCCACGGTTTAAAAATATCTACTGTGGGTTTCAAGAACAAAGAGGAGATTGCGCTGACATTAGCATGCAGCAGCACACATGGACCTGAAGCGGCGGATATTATCTGGATGGATTTCTAAAATGTGTTTACCGTCTTTGAAGGTCTTTCCTCAAACGGTGCATTGACGACAGCTTCATGGTACAGACTTCCAAATGGGAATCATTACTAAGGACATTTTTCTACATTGTTTATATTCACGATTGGCATGCGGGCTTGGTTTTAACGGTCTAATCCAATCAAACCAACCCCCAAAGACGTTCATTTTTCCTAACCTTTCACTCGAGGTGGTCGCGACTCAAGCATTTCCCTGGATAATGGTGGGGTGAGGGGTTATGTATGCGATTGTTCTGAGAGAGCGCCCCTCGAGAGGAGCCCCTGCTTGCATTTCTCGCTTCCTCGCCCATCCAACTCGGCGCTGACTGAAGGTCAGAGCCCAGATCACTCACATGGAAGGAAATGGAGGACACGTGGATCTGTCCAGCGCCACGGTCCGACCCGGGGAAGATGAAGATGAGGAGAGAAATTTGATGTCATGCTGGGCTGAAAGGGAAAAAGGAAGCCAGAGGAGAATGTGTTCAGTGGGAGCAGACAGGACAGAATAAGGATAGTTTGGTATGCTGTGGTGCAGTCTCACATTGCTGTGTTATGAGTCACAAAAAAAATGCACAATAGGGTGCCTGACAAAAATGTTTAAAGAGCAAAGCAAATAATTGCAGATTCCTATTTCAAACCAAGGTTATGTATACATGTATATGGATACAGCTGACCATCCAAGGTGCTGGAAATTGTGCAATTAAACCTCGAGTGTTCACCTCTAAATTCGAGGAACAGTCGAGAGGCAAGCACAAACTCATTGCTGATTTGTTTCAGTTCAAGACCTCTGCCAAGGCAGAGCTCCTTTTACGTCGCCTATTTGTATGCCTTCCCTCCGCCCTAAATCACTGCTCTGTGTAAACTGCACTGTCACTGAATTCGGGGGACCAAGTAACTTTCTTTTTTTGACTTTAGGGGGATATTTTCCTCTCAACATTTTGGCGAACTCAGAATTGTACCAAGTTTGGGGCCTTCTGCTTTGGAGGGTCCACGTTTAGTAAAAGAAATACCCTTAAAAACAGCGAGAGACAAAATCCACTAAATCCAGCGTTTATATTTTATCATCCTCCCACATGCTTCTTTATATTGAATCATGGCACATTTGGCTGTCTCCACTTCCACTCAACTGTGAGATGTGAGGAATCGGAAGAAGAAGAAAAAAATCAATGTTTGTATTGCTAAGAGGAATTAATGAAAAAAAACACTGGCAGCCGCGGCGAGTTAACGGCGCCAAGTCCCGGATGGCGCCGCTTGTGTGCATCTATCACAGGTTACCATCTGTGAGAACGCGAACACGTTGAGGAACTCGCGAGCGTGAGAGATTGGATTAAAAACCATGTTGTGGGTTTGCCCTGAGCTGCAGCAACTTTGGTTTCTGATCTAGACATCATAATCGTTGTACAGAAGAACCCCAAAACACATTTGGATCAGCTAATTTCTTCTAATTTGATGTGACATGTATTATTACCACTGGCACCTTGCATGTGGTACATGTTCCATTTAGTAGGGATTTACCCGACTTAATCCACCTGTTAATATCATCACTATCACATTGCAATTTTAGGAACCATCAATGCTAGGGTTGCAAAAGGGTAGAGCATTTCCAGTAAATTTCCGTATAGTTTCTGTTAAATTTCCATTGAAAATTTAGCTGGAGAATTGTTAAAATATATCAATTTGGAAATTTTCCATTGGATTAATGACAATTAACATGGACTTGAGGGTATGTTGATGGAAAGGTTGTTTGTCTATATGTGCCCTTCGATTTGCTGGCAACCAAACCAGTGTTTACCCCGCCTCTCGCCCAAAGTCAGCTGGGATAGGCTCCAGCACACTCGCGACCCAAGTAAGGATTATTCTACAGAGAATGGATGGCTCGCTCTGTGTGTGTTTTGCTAGTTGAAGTCGGCTGTAACAAGTTTTGGACAGAAAAATGCAAACATCATTGAGAGCCAGCACTCTGGTCCTGTGAGGACGCATTAGTTAAAGAAACAGTCTGATTGCTAATATAATGTAAGTTAGATCAGCCAGCACTACTGACACTGAAGACTCTGGGTAGAAATTAGATTGACACGGCAGCACATTGGACAAAAAAGAATAAATCTAACATACACGTAGTGGATGTAGTGCAGCCAAGAGAAACGCTACAAAATGAATAGAATACACTGTTGGGTATAAAGTAATACAGTACAATTTCATGGAACAAATAAGAATTGAGGAAGGTCAGTGCTTCTGATAGTTTAGTCCACTGGAGAAGAACGCCCGCCATTCATAGGTTTCTATTACTGGGATTTACAGAGAGGACAAATGGGACTTGTAGCTCCACACTGGTTCCACTGTGGTAATTAAACTTGTATGATGACTGCTTGAAAAAGGGGAAACAAACATGGCTTGACAATGGTTCATTGTGAACGCCGGTGATGGTGCTAATTGGCCGGCGGACTAAATATTTGCACTTCCTTTGTGGTTAATATACCTAAGAAATGACATTGATTGCCTCTCGTTGGAGACGTCACAGCAGCCCCCCGACGCCCCCCTCCCCGTATTGCTCAGAGGGCAGCCCCCGCAAGCTGAGGCAATAACGTGACTTCCAAGAAGCCAAGAAAACATAGCAAAGGGCATCATAAAAGAAAGCATCTAAGCTGCGGAAGTCAACTGATTGGCTAAAAAGACCTCACGCTCTGTTGTTATGAACTACGAGCGAGTTTCACCTTCATCTTTAGCCAGAATAAGAATGAAGAATGAAACGCAAACATGAAAACGCTAGCGGTTTGAATAGTGAACCAAGGACACAGGAGGAGCAACTATTCAGGCAGATTTACTTACGTCATCTTCTTTCAATCGATATCACGAGCTTTGTCCACCATTCACTATCCAATGTCAAGTAACTCCACGCAAGAATGTCCGCTGTTATAATCCGGTCTTTGAAGTAGCATTTTAAGATCCGTTTTAATCAATGCATTCAATGTAAAGAATTCTGTCTGCTGATAAAAGCAATTGAGAAAAAAATGGAATGCACTACTTGGTCGATTCAATCTCTGCTAATTTGAACACACAACAACGCAAGCAAATAACGTTAGCTATGCAAACTCCATCCACGCTAAGGCAAATCCTCCAGGCAGCGCTGCGTACAACACTGGCAAAAACAATAGTTCGGAACATTCAGGGAGAGATTCTCCCTTCCTTCCAAAAAACAATTGAAATTGTAAGATTTCAACATTTTACTTAATTTCTGAGTGAATTGTATGTACATTCTAAAATTCATGCATACGGAAAATGTAGTCAGTTGTGGAGGTGTACATGGCTGCAGGACCAAAGTCTGAGAATTTCAGTAACAAATGTGACACTTTCTAAAATATCTTTCTATTTAATCTTAACCAAGTGTGATGCTATTGCCGGCCAATTATTTTGTTCAATTTGCTAATTCTGCCCTTCCATCACCACGCTTGCGGTCTTATGTCAGACACGCGCTTGATTTGATTTTCCCATCTTGCGTGATCTGTTTCAGAATTCTAAGAAAACATGAAGAGGTTAAGCTTCCAAACGGCGGCCTTGACTGCTTGTCTTCCTTTTTCTTTTTTTTATATAAAGACTTAAAAGGCTCTACATTTCCCACTTAGAAGGGTGATAACCAATGTGAGACACATGAGCTCCAAAAATCTTTAATTTTCCACCAATTTCACTGTTTTCGTTTATCTTCCTTTTCCTTTTGGATTCGTTAGCCTCTGGGTTATTTCCCTCTATTAAATCAGTGCCTGTGACTCTTTCATTTCTGTTCGCCTTTGCTGCTGCAGATTGCCGCAATTGGCCTTTTGTTGTTGCGAAGAATGAGAAATGGACACACCTTTGCAGCAAAGCGAAGCTTATCGACTTGCACCTGTAGTCGTGTTTGTCGGGTATTGCGTGCAGCCTGCTCGGTGGCCTGATAATCACAGCAAGAAGGAACTCACAATTTCCTGCCCTGAGGCTGAGGCAGAAGTGTAGAGAAGTGTGTGTGTCCATGTGTGTATAGGTGCCTGTTCAGCTCTAATGGACCGTCCATTCAAGCTTTTAATTGAGTGTCTTTAATCTGCCTTCCACGGTCCCCTTTTGTGTCTATATTACTTTTTTTTCCTTTTTTTTTTTTACTTTCTTGTCAATTTTCCTTCATGCCTCCTACGCTCATCTTCCCCTCTCCCTCAATCTCGTCAAAATCATTTTTCTTTGGCGCGAGGGGATGGAATTTTTCTTGACAGCTTACTCACTTTGGCCATCACTTGTTGACACAGTGTGAAGGTGAGATTTTTCAGACTGTGTAAGTGAATGCCCGAAATCAAGACACATTGGACAGCGGTTTTGCAGCCCTCCGAGTGCCAAAATCTAGTTTTTTTGTGAGGAAGGCTATTTGGATAAGAGCTTAGCGGTGCAATGGTGAACTGATGTAAAGTGTTACGACTTTCAAGGCAATTGGACTAAAACTCAACGACAGTGGAAACTATAAGGTTGAACAGAAGTCATTCTCTAGTCAACTTTTGATTTGTTCAAATTTTTTGAAACTTTCGTCGGGTCCAGGGTTAAGATACGGCCACCATAAGCCCTTTATCATCTGTACGAGCAATATTATTTCCTGCCATACGAGTGTAAATAGAAACAGAATCAGAATCATCTTGACTGAAATTCGTCGCCAGTAGTTGGAGCCAGTCTAGTATGACAGCAAACAAGCCACGATGAGAAAATATACATTTAGGACATAAAAACTTGTTATTCATTTTGTGGTGCAAGCCGCTACTATGGAAACAGCTTGCTTTATTGTTTGCAAGCTTGCAGGTTTACTTTCCTTACATCTAAAGTCAATATTGGAACTGCCCCCTACTGTCCATCTTTTGATGTTGTTCATTCCTCCGTTGTTTCATTTTAAAGTGTCGAAAGATAACTTCCTAAAATGTACTTGTCTGTTCTCTGGCTCCTGGGGTGTTTTCTACATCCGCATTGTCTTTTTTTAAAATACATTTTTTTATCTGTCCTTCACTGTCCTTTGTCTGTGTGACTTGTTTTTCTCAGCTTCTGTGCTGGTACCTCACTTGTTTGTGCTCGCTGCCATTACCATTTGTCCCTACGTTTGTTGTTGCTACTGGTCTCCGCCTGCACTGTATTATACTGAGAGCTGTTTCTCATACACTGGTAACCTTATTCAGCTTCAATATGAACCACACAGCGCAGTAATAAACAAATTGCTTAGTCAATACCGCGCTGGAAGAGTCAATCTGAACTTTTCCTTTGTAAAGAGCATGCATAGATATTACCATTCATATTTTCATAGCAAAGTTATTTAAGCGTTAGGATGAACCCCTGTAAAATAGACATTATTTCCTCCCTCCCTTTTGCCAAAACCAGCTGTGAGCATTAAAGAGCTTCCTCCTGAATTAATTTGTGACCTCTTGGCTCTGCTGGTAGATAACATCTGCCTCTCGACAAGAAAGAAAGTATAATTTTACAGCCATTTGGTTCATTTTACAATGCAGAGCAGGACATGGACGTCTGATGAGCAGGGTACAGTGAAAATTTGAATAAAGTAAAAGGAGCAAAGAGGATAATAAGAGTGTCACTTAATTGCAATGTAAATGGATTTACACCTCTGCTACATAGTTGAACAACGGTAAAATGATAGATATATAGCTAGAGAGACGGATAGCTAGATAGATAGATAGATAGATAGATAGATAGATAGATAGATAGATAGATAGATAGATAGATAGATAGATAGATAGATAGATAGATAGATAGATAGATAGATAGATAGATAGATAGATAGATAGATAACTGACAAAATGACAAAGATGTTTTGTCTATTTAACTGACAACTGAAATAAAATGAATTGAAAGGAAATTTCAAAACCAAATCATTTTACAACTGATAGATTTATTCATAAACAACAAATAAAAAAAAATATATTTTTGTACAGCTGAACACAAAGAAAATTTTAAACATTGACGTTTCCATAAATATTCAGATGAAAATCTGAGTCCAGTTGCAGCAAGACAAAAACCTTTCAACACACAACACAATGGAGTCACCGCATAACACAACAATACCTGCAGAATCCTGCTATCTAACTTTCAGTTTGTTTTCAAACGTGAAGCTTAGCTGCGAGTCAACCATGCCATCTGTACATATCTTGTTGTTAGAGGTTCTATCTAGGGAAGCTGGAGCTCACCTCACATCACCGTAAATACTTCATAGTGCCCTGATGGCGTCATAACGGAGGGGACAGTGATCATCAAACCACCAAGATAAAGATTTTTTTTAAATAAGGAATGCAAACAGTGTTCTGAAGGATGGACTCCCTGCGCTCTCCGCTTGCACTGGATAATTAGCATATCGCTCTTGATTAAAAGCAAAGGCCGTGCTGTGAGGTTGCCATCTGTCACCTGCAGAGGCCATCAGGAAACATACTCTATTCAGAGGGGGACCACGAGTGTGTATGTGTGTGTGCGTGTTTGAACCATATGCGGCCATTTGATAAGACATGCAGTACCTGTACATAGGGCATTAAAAGAACGTGTGAACATTATTCTAACAGGATTTTCCATTCTTCGATGGATTGTGTGCCCCCAATTATATGATGTCCTGCTTTGCCATCTCACGACTGCAAATTTATGAGGATATGTACTTGAACTTTACAACCTGGAGGCTTCAGCAGTGGGAATTCTCCTTTTTATACATGGAATGTTACACTCCACAATAGCCGCCACTTCTCCCAGGTACTTCTCTTTCTCATGCACCGACTTTTCCAAATTCCACTCGCCTGCTCCATATTCAATCATCCCACACATTCTCCTTCACCGCACCTTTTGCCTCATTTCGTTGGCGATGGGGTCTTGCCCTTGATTTAGGATTTAGTTTTACTTCTTTTTGATATTCTGTGTTTGGACCTGCATATTTACTAAAACATTCTCAGCATGGTTTCACAGCCATTTCAATACTTTTTTTCGATTATTATTTTCTCTCCTTCCAAAGTACCAGTTATGGGTGCTGCAATATGCATACAATCAAGGGCTTGTATGGTGTTCCTTTGATTTTGCTGTGCAGGGAAACACAATATTTATTTGCACCCCATGCGCAGTTACAAAGATGAATAACGTTTGTGCAAGACAGGCATCAAGATGTTAAATCGCATGTTTGGTGCTAGAGTACAAAATATTTAATATTTAGTTTGCAGCAAAACACTCCACACGAATGCCAATGCAAACATGAATGGCGGCTGCGCCGAACCACAAGCCGGCATCGACTACAGGATCAAATCGGTGAAAAATAACAACGTCGAAACAAACAAAATATAACTAAACTGACACAGAGGAGTTACCTTCAACGACTGCAAAATAGTTAAAGTTGCAAAAAGTGTGTCTCCATCTGCAAAATGTCAATTTAAAGGCCACACAGTCTGGGCTCATAACAATAAACAAAGCTGTTATGAGCACATCACACGGTAAAATACAAAACATGAACAGAATATGAATTCCCAATTATCTAGTATTTTGGGCCAGCAAGGAAATACGACTCAATACTGCATGTGGGTGACGAGAATCACGATACACGGCGCTTGCCGAATGAGTTGATCATCCATTTTGCAGCGCATAATTTTAGAGTCACTTAAAGCTGTTGTCATTTGTGACTCCATGGCTTATACCCGAAAGCTAGATGTTGGCCTGGTGAAGTGGTATCAGGTGTTGAAGTATCGGAGAATTTTAGAAGTACCAATACTGTACAGACATACAGAATTGGTTCCAGAATAACACCTGGTGCTGGTATTTTTTATTAAAAAATTTTTAAATGAGCTGTTCTTTTTTTCAAGAACAAGTGTGTGTATATGTGTGTACTCTCCTTTGCGGTTTTATTATTCAGCGACATTCACAATCTGAGTGCAGTGAAGAGGTTGCAAGCGGACGAGAAGTCATTTGGGAGTCTGGCACGTGGGGGCCCGTAGAAGTGTACTTACAAGTTGACACAATTAGCACCAAAAGGGCTCCCTCCTTGACAAATTAGCACACAAAATGTCAGCTGGTAGTTTAGCGCAGCCACTGCGCGGCCTTGCAAATTAGCACATATTTAGCGGAGTTAGCTGGCACATTATTGAGAGCGGAGAGAACTCGCGCAAATGAGCACATCTGTTGCCGGCGCTCCCCGTGAATACATGTTGTACGATCACTGGTGCCTCTTGTTGGAATCGGGTCAGCTTGGCAGCGCATTTCTAATTGAAGTGTGCACACAGTCCTAATAGGAAATTGATGAGATGGGTGGTTTGGCAAAAAAAGTGAAGTTTGTTATGGCACCCCTGTGGGAAAAAGTAGGCAGTCTTGTATAAAGTACCCAAAATTCATACTTGGCTAAAAGTACATGCATCTTAACAAAATAATAACTTTGTTAGAATTAGTATCATGTAGATTATTACTTTAAGAATCTCGCTAATGCTGTGAGCGTTGGCACTTATTCCATAGCTCTGGACTTAAAAATGTCTACAGAAAACAAAACTCCCCCCAAAGTAGAGTCAGCAGTAACTAATAACTACTACTTATTAAACTACTAGCCTACATGTTCTGCAGCGTAATTGTCGCCTATATTGAAAGTTTGGATGTTTTAGTCATGACAATGACAATGAGTGAAAATAGTGAAGCTAAATCCATTTTAGTAGGCTTGTTTTGTTCAAGTGCATACAGATTAATTTCCTCCTGTCCACAGGTTTTGTCAGCTCATTGTTGTATTAATTTCATCGCATACCTTTGAAAAAGAGTTTGGGAAGATGATGAGGCACAGGCATTTACTTTTGTTATGTTCAAGGCGTTTTTTATGTTGGTGGTGTCGTGTGACCATGACGGACTTTGACGGGCACATGTGCCTGGCACCGTGTTGGTACCATTTTAATCAATGACACAGTAATAAGATGAGTAATATTTTAGTATATTAAATTAGCGATTGAACACCGTTTTGGGGTGCGGTTGTGTGATAGCAATATAAGGTATAATCCCAACTTGAACAAAGCGGTGTTTGGAAACTCAAGCAAGATGTCTTTTTTTTTTTTTTTTTCCTTCATTTCCCAAGAAGTTGTCGTTTTGAAGGTGGGGTGATTTTGCCCGACAGCGACAAATACATAAAATACTGCCACTTATATTATAGGAAGTACATTTGTTTGTCCACTCTGGCTATGCAGCAAATTTGGTCTGCAGTTCCGTCGCTGACGTACACACCAAGACATGACGGCGTATCGATTTTGGCAATGAAAAAGGGGCGTTCCCAATGCAATCGATTATTTACCGATTGCTCCAAAAAGGATTGATACTATTGGAAATGACTGCCAGTTTCATTTTCTTGAACAAAAAAAAAGATATAAAGCAAAGCCAACTTATTTACAGTACAGACAACTTGTTCGTGAAATATAGTTCATCTGAACGCTATAGGCTCATAAATAAAAGTCTTATAGTAGCTGGCATTTGCTGTACCTAAGAGTTAGAAGTGATTTTCTGATATTGCATGTATGTAAAAAGTCAATCTTTATTAAAGAGTAACACAGATGGTAAAGTATGGATACTTGCCAATTCTACATGAGTACAGTAACGAAGTATTAATTACTTCGTTACATTCCAAGACTGAATTGAAGTTCCATGGAACACCACAGGTGTGGGCTTTCAACTCTCCCCTTTTTCCCAGACTCACTTGTTTTGTGGCTGACAGCTCGGTTTAGGCTCAATCCTGCCCGCTGCGTGATTGTGTGTGCTCGCATGCGTCACTTCAAGTGTGTGAGTCAGCTGGAGGCTTAGCGGCCCCAAGTGTCAGGGGACAGTTGAGCTCGGTGTCAAAATGCTCGGGACTGACAGGAGGGATTGTGTTCTCTCTCCGACCATTTTGCTCACTTATCATAAAGCTGGACTGAGCCATGAAGGGAATATTTTAGCACTCGTTAGTGATGGTGATAACTGGAATACAATTCGTCCGGAGTACAAACTCAAGTCATAGTTTTATATGGAACTTGTTGCCATTTTGTATGTTTGTAATTAGAGTGGGAAATGGATTTTCTTGATCAACTGACGATGAAAAATTCGACGGTTTACAGTATACAATGGTACCTTGAGGAGTTTAATTTCTTCCTTTAACAAGATCGTAACAGGCACTTAACTCGAAAAAGTCAGAAATTGAGGCACTTGTGAGTCAGTGTGCCACTGTACTCACTTACTTTAATGCCCTCGCATGTGGGAAAGGAGAGCCACAGTCACCGTTGCACTTTCCTGCCGTTTTTTGAACGCCGGCAGAACGGTGAATACAATTTGCACGCTCGCACCGAAGCTGCTGTCAGCCACAGCTCACGCACAGACACCCACATCTTTGCAATTAGTTTTTTATGTTTGAATATGTTTACAATGTGTTTAAAAAGATGTGTTTACATACAAACATTTGTACATTCAAATGTGTTTATAAACTGTATGGGATGGTTAAAACTATTTTTTTTTAAGTCTGTAGTTGATCTCTCTTTTTATCTCACTTTTTATATCGTTCATTGTCAACTATTGGCTGGGTCTGGAACATATCCCCGCAGATAAAAGGGCTTTCCCTTTATTCTGCAGAATAAAGCCTCCCATTGGAGCTATTAGAGGAGATGTACAGTAGGCCATCGCTGACATCATGCTGTTCTTCTGTAGACATCAAATGCATTGACACTAATTCAACAGTATTGCACTCCATTTTGCTTCTTTTGCTTCAAAGCCTGATTAATCAATAACTTGCACGTATGAGACAGAATACTAAACGAATGAGCAATCGATTATTATCCCTGAAAAACGTAATTTAAAGACTTCCCTATCAGGTAGAGAGCTACACTAGCCTTAACTAATATTGAAACAAAAGATAAAATGGAAACTATGCTTAATATGTTTATGTCAAAACATGGAAAATGGTCACTGTTCAATTTGATATTTTATTAATTGTATTTCATTACCTTTCTGTGAAATATTATTTTGTTTGTTTTAATCGTAAGTAATAGTGTTCATCCTTAATTTTTAGTGTTTTACTGACAAAGTACGGCTGCAACAAATGATTAGTTTAATAATCGATTATTTTTTGATTAATCAATGAATTGGAGAAAAAAAACATTATTTCTGTCCCTTTGTTAAAAAACTGGACATCATTTCCAATTGACAGTGCAGAAAATTGATAATGATTCAGTTACTGGTTTGATTCGTAACATGTCAGTTACGTCAGTAAAATAGGCAAAAATGTTGATAAAGACAAAAAACCCATTAGTATTTTCTATTTCCATTATTTCTAATGGGGGAAAACTGAAATCCAAACAAATCAGCAATTTGGAACAGAGAGTGTTAAAACTTGATATTGTTGCTGTTGAAAGCACTCATTTTTGAAAGTACTGACTTGCTTTTATGACATCATCGCCCTGGCCGCGATCCAAACTGGCCGATGTAGGCAGTGTCCCGGTCACACTTGTGGGAGGTCTTCCAGGAGATGAAAAGGGCCCTCGCAGTGTAGTGTGTGAAGGTCAGTCCATCGCGAGGGGAGTGTCAGATTAATGAGCGGGAGTGGTGCCTCTCTCCTGGCTTTCATGCATCACGTCGCATTTCCAGGCAAACATACGGGGGGCATTCCCACTGGGAATTTCAGGACGTATTTATGGGGGGGGGGTTCCATCACTTATTGCGGGACGTGCAGAGACCTCAGCAGGACCGAAATTGGTGGCGGTGGAGGGGCTTTTACGTCCTCGCTGAGCGGCTGCATGTGCTTACCTGGGCCATTTAGCCTAACATTTTGCTCGCCGGTTACCATGGCAGCGTGGCCCCGCCGCCATCCTGCAGCTGCACCGCCGGTCATTAGTCACAGAGGCAGACGGAGACGGGCCATCCGCACTGTCTTAACGTCCTTCCTCTACCAATCAACCGCTCGCGTTGGCCAACTGCCGCTGCCTCTCAACCGTGGCGTAGATGGCGCGAGTCGCCATGGCAACTTATCTGACTCTATCTCCGTCAGCATCCTTGAGTAAAGAAAAGCTAATTGTACTTTCATGCATTGTGTACCGGGTAACCTTCCCCTCGCTGTCCTCGCGTCAAGTCACACAAATAGACTTCCAGTTAAAAAGTAATGAATGTGACTACAATATTACTATTATGTGTCAACTATAACCCCCCCCCAAAAAAAGATAATAAGCCAATTTTCTCTGCAACACATCAAGGCACTCAGTTTTTTGTGCGCATATAAAAGAGGGTAAAACACATATGAAAACACACTCCCACGCAGCACTTTCATTTCCACTCGCCTCTCACTCTTTCGCGCTCACACATACACGCACACACGCGCGCACACACGCGCTCTTGAGAACAGGAGCGCTCGTACACACAAACAGTGAGACACTCAAATGGGCAGGCCTGTTTTTTCGCGCAGGTGATTATCTCGCTCTGTAACTCACGTCGAGCTTTCATTTGCACCATAATTCACACCCGTCCAAATCATGGTGGTGCTTTCATTTACACACACACACACACACACGCAAACACACGCACACACACATGCACACACATCCACTTTCATCACTCTCTCCTGTAATTCACACACTTGCAGTCATTTGGACCATAACAACCTGCTCAGCGGGACACAGGCTATTTTCCCTCCATTATGAAATTGGACTTGGAAGCAAAAAAATAAATAAAATCTCACAAAAAATAAAAATTAAAAAACCAGCTCCACTGCATAAATTAAGCAAATTAAAACAATTGTGCATCTGTCTGAAAGGTGCAGCGCAACATGTAGAAGTCCTTTTAGAATTGAGTTAGCAAGTTATTATCTTATCATTTCGCCAAGTAATTTAATTTGCGACACTCAGGACACGCCTAAATGAATGTTCCCCACGCTGGTGTAATCTTAAACGATTTTGCATTAGGCTGTTACAGACCCAGGAGTGTCTTTTTCTTAAAGAGCTGTGATTTAATATTATAAATAAAAGTGGTTTTTTTCTAATTAGAATCCTAATAGTGTTGTTTTTGAGTCGTTTGCGTGGTATGCGTTTGTATGACTGTGTTGCTGCAAGGTCTCCCTGTCCTTTCTCTATATGCTCTAATCTGGTTTGAGGACAAAAATTGTTTTGGCCCATGAATTCTGCCCACCAACATGTACCAACACAAACGTGTGACTTGACCAGGAATAATAATCTGAGAAGTTATATTCAAAGTGTACAAAAACACAATATAAAACCCTGCAAGGTAAATCATCTGGAGCAGCTCAGAATCAATATTTATAATAATAATAAAACGTAAATTATACCAGCAATGCTGATTATTAAATATATTAATGTGTGCAGATTGCTATAGATATGTTTTGCATGTTGGCTGGGACACGTTTTACTCTGAGCTGCCAATTAGAGGATGGAACAAAGTTTTTGTGGGTCAGCTAGCTGGCCCTGTGAGGGAATTTGAAGTATGAGTGGTTCAAGAAACAGTCCCATTGCTAATATAGTTGAAGTTATCATCAACCAGCACTATTCTGGAGGCCCTGGGCAGATTATATTGACATGGCAGTGCATACAGGCTAAAATCTAATTGGACAAAAGAAAATCTAACACACATGTAGGCCTACTGGAGGCGGTACACACTACGAAATGCAAAGAGTATAGTGTTGGGAATAGATGAATTCATTTTTCTTTAATTTAATCAAACAAATATTCGAATTTTGGTCGTAACTATTGTTATTGCTACTGATAGTGTTTAGGCCAGCAGAGAAGGCCTTGCTGGCCCTGACTGGTTACCACTGGTCAAATGGTCATGCTTTTCAACATTTATTTATTTATTTATTTGTTTATTTATTTATTTATTGTCCTCTGTTGAAAGTCTTCTGTACAAATGAACCAAAGAAAAATATAAAAAAGTATTTCCCATGGAATGTGTCCAACATTGAATATGCCATTAATTAGTACCATAAATTTAAAAAAATAATAATATTATTATTTTCATAAATATCATTGGCGATGTGTTGGTGACGGTGTTAATGTGAGTGTGAATGGTTGTCCGTCTCTAATTGGTGCCCTGCAATGGACTGGCATGCCGTCCTGGCGGTATGTATTCTGCCTTTCGTCAGCTGAAATAGGTTTCAACTCGACACAACCTTGAACAGAATAAGCACGACACTGTAGAAATGGATTTAAAAAAAAAAAAAAAAAAGAAGGTTCTAAAATTATCCAACTTAACCCATAGAAAAAGATTAACTGTTAATTTTCCAGCCATTTTCAATCCTACTTTCATGTTCAGGCCATGCAGGGTGTAGAAAAGATGGTGTCACCCCTAATGCTTGTTTGAATTCTGGTCGAATACACCAAGAGAGCCCCGTTTGCGCCCAAGAGGCAAGAGCGTAATCATTGTCTATTACCTGGGACTGACGTGATTCCAGGCGGCACGGAGGCCGCCCGGTTAGAGCGTCCACCTCACAGTTCTGAGGACCGGGGTTCAATCCCCGGCCCTGCCTGTGTTTGCATGTTCTCCCCGTGCCCGCGTGGGTTTTCTCCAGGCACTCCGGTTTCCTCCCACATCCCAAAAACATGTGTGGTAGGTTAATTGACAACTCTAAATTGCCTGTCGGGGCAATGAATGTGAGTGCGTATGGTTTTTTGTTTGTATGTGCTCTACGATTGGCTGGCAACCAGTTGAGGGTGTACCCCGCCTCTTGCCCTATCATAGCTGGGATGGGCTCCAGCACGCCCGTGACCCTTGTGAGGAGAAGCGGCTCAGAAAATGGATGGATGGATGGATGGATGGATGGACGGACGTGATTCCAATCATCTTGCGGTGCAACTTTCAGGCCTTTTTTTTTTCATCATTAGAATGTGAGATGAGATAGATCACATCGAATAAGAAAAAAAAAGAAAAACAGCTCAATCAATGACAACATAACAAAAAGCCTGTACTTGAGTGATGTGATGAGTTCAAATTCATATACTGTCACATTTAAGCTGCTTTTTCTACTTAGTTTAACACTGTTCAGCTCCCTAGTTGGCCTTAAATAGAGGGGGAAATGTACAAGTAATATAAACAAATAGATGAATGTATACTCAACACAAACCAGATTAGTTAAATTAGGTGCACAGTCTCATGGGGAAATTGAGTCTTTGTAGGGATAATCACGCTCAGCGAGATTATTTTCATTATTAGTATTCGTTTAACAATATATGCACAGTAGTATTTGTTTAGAAGTGGTGTATAAATGCAGTGCATATATGTGTATATTATTTTTTAACATTTTTTTTCAAACATTAATTGTGTACTGTAGTTCAATTAAAAAAAAAAAGGGAAACCATTATATAGATTCATTAAACACATGCAAAAATACTTTCCAGAAAGCCAATTCCTAGCTAATTGCTATATTTAAAAAAATTTATGTAATGCAGGCGGCACGGTGGACGACTGGTTAGAGCGTCAGCCTCACAGTTCTGAGGACCGGGGTTCAATCCCCGGCCCCGCCTGTGTGGAGTTTGCGTGTTCTCCCCGCGCCTGCGTGGGTTTTCTCCGGGCACTCCGGTTTCCTCCCACATCCCAGACACATGCATTAATTGGAGACTCTAAATTGCCCGTAGGTGTGAATGTGAGTGCGAATGGTTGTTTGTTTGTATGTGCCCTGCGATTGGCTGGCAACCAGTTCAGGGTGTACCCCGCCTCCTGCCCGATGACAGCTGGGATAGGCTCCAGCACGCCCGCGACCCTAGTGAGGAGAAGCGGCTGAGATAATGGATGGATGGATGGATGGATATGTAATGCAGTGTTAAAATTTCTTGAGATGATAAATTCGAGGTTCTCGTCAGCTGTGAGCTATCATCATCAAAAATATATAGAGTAAATAAAACAATGAAATATTTCACTCCATATGCAATGAAACTATATATGGTTTTCTTTTCGTTTTATTCTTATTCATATTAGTTCAATTGAACAATTGGAATAAGAAAACGTTTTTCATAATATTCAAATTTATTGAGCTGCAAGTGTAAACAGTATTTATATTTGTTCAACATTGTTGCCAAGCTCATTGATGAAGCCTGGTTGATATATATATATATTTATTTATTTATTTATTTTTATGGTGCACAATAAGAAACAAATGGAGGATGCCTTGTATTATAGTCATTTATGCCCATGCAATTTTTGTTATCTTGATTTTTTTCCCCTATTTATTCATTTCTAATACTATTATTATATGTTCTCCAGTTATTGTACACCACACTTAAATCTTTATTTATTTATTAATACTTGGTGCTTCTATTAAAAAAAAAAAAAATTTAAACTCTTTGAGGAAGATCGATGCAAGCATTTCTTTCCTTTATTTAACATTGCGAACGGCGCTGAGAGGACTGTTTGGCGGTTTAATGGCTTTGTTTCAAGCAACCCAAATAATAAACACGTCCAAAGGGAGCTGTTTTAAAATTAACTGCACCTCAGTGGTGATAATTTACTCTAAAACAGTGTGTATTGGTTGCTGTTTATTATTGCTGTGCTCTTACTTTGTCGATCAATGAGTAACAGCGCAGCGTGACCCGCTCATTATCATCGTCTCCGATTAGTAGTCAAGGAAGGAAAATCAGCACGTAGTGACATTTGAGAAAGATGTTCATATTGAAATCACGTGCTAAGTTTATTTCTTCGCTGTCTGTGCTCATGCCCCCCCCCCCACCCACACACACACACACACACACCCTTCTGGTTTGATGATTGATTTAAATCAATAGGGGCGAAATGGAAAAGTGAGCCCTTCTTGTCAAGGCTGAGTGAGGCGGTTGAGGAAGGTCGCCCACCACTGAACTCAACCTTTCATCCACATGTCATTAATTATACCGAAGACTGCTGGTAACCAAATGCGCTTATGTTGCCTGTCAATGTACCACTCAGCACCTTCATGCACCATTTGCAGTATCCATCACAGTTTGTTCGCGTAGGAAATCATGGAAATTGAATTCATCTGCTCCAGGGTCAAACTGTCTTGATCATAAAACCTTTATTAATTGTACCGCCATTGTTTTCAGTGAAATGCTAATATTCTTAACTCTCATACAAGCGCTAAAGCGTTAAAATGCGATGACGGCGACGATGGGAGGAAGGTTTAAGTCATTGAACTCACACTGCAGTGTACGGTGTAAATCTGCGGTTTGTAGTGATCTTTTTTTATGGGGTTTCAAAGTTTACTTACGCACATGCCCTCGCGTGTGGGAAAGGAGAGCAACAGTCGCTGATGGACTTTTCAGCTGTTTATTGTACACTGGGAGAAGAACAAAACAAATAAAAATCATGAGCACAAAGATCACACCCAGATGTCACAAAAATATTTTGTTTTTTTGGGGAGGTCAGTTTTTCACCTATATTGTTGCTTTTGCCATATTGTATGCATAGCATACGGTGCAGCCAGGAAGACATGTCCCACTTTTGTCACCTCACTTTCATTTTCGGAAGCTATGGTCATCATCACTCTCTATAACTAGTCAGGGCACCCCCCGCACCACTAACCTCAATCAATAGCTACTATAAATACATCAAGTTACCCTATCTTACATAAAAAAAAAAAAAAAAACTGAATTTTTTTTTTTTATACATATATTGATTCTATATATTTTTTTAGCCTATACTGTACATCTCATGTCTCTCCTTGCATGACTGCATATGTGTGATCGTGTTCTTTGTGTAGTGTGCAGCATAAAAATATACAGCAGAGTATGAGTTTAAATTTCCCCATGAATGACGATAATGAGTATAATAAATAGAACAAATCAAAATTTCCCCTCGCTGGGCCAAAATAGGATAATTTGATTTGCCATCGCTTGTACTCTTCTGTGGTGACATCACACACACACACACAAAGAAAGGATTTTTCATTATATTTGATATGTACAGTATATGCAGTGTCAAAAGCTGTAATGTAAAACTAGGATCCATCTGGAATGAATCCAGATTGTGTTGTTATCACCAATGTGTGCAATGTGTTTGCAGGGCCAAAAGCTATAAATGTCATCTGGATCTGATCCAGGTAACACATTGGCAGCAATGTAAATTTAAACATTAAGAAATTGTTGATCTGGATTAACATTAAAGTTGCCCTCATTTGATTTAATAAGATCCAAGATCACAGCAACAGTATTTGTTGATTTCAGCAGTGCTTCAGTCTGGTTATATCCCTTTTTTTCCCTTCCTTCAGGGGGAATATTTGAATCTATCGAGAGCGGCCCCTCGGGAGCAGAGGAACTCGCCTTCAAATTTGCCTTGAACACAATCAACAGGAACCGCACTTTGCTCCCAAACACAACGCTGACCTATGACATCCAGAGAATAAACATCTTTGACAGCTTTGAGGCGTCCCGCAAAGGTGAGTCCCTGGTCAAAGTTTGAACACTTTTGAGGGAAATAAAGATAAGTAATGGTGTTTACATGTTCTTCCTGTGCTTGAGGGTCTTTGTGCAGGTACTCTGGCTTCCTTCCACATTCCAATAACGTGCATGTTAGGTTAATGGAAGACTCTAAATTGCCAATACTGTCGTTGTAAATGTGGGAAAGGTTATTTGTCTAGACTGTATGTGGCTTGCTTTTATGCCTCCACATAGGTACATGATTGAACAACGAAAATATACCTACTTAAAGCTTCCAATGGCCGGAATATATGTATAATGTATTTTGAATTCATTTTATAGGGACTTTAAATGAATAGCTTATTTAAAACTGAGGAATAATGTCTTTGTCAAAGGCAGAATTTTTACCACAATCCTTTTATTGGATCTCATTAGAATGTGCTAGCCTGGCCAATCAATGTTTGTCTTTTATGCCTCATGTCTTCTTCTCTCATCCTCACCCAGCATGTGACCAGCTGTCCCTAGGAGTGGCCGCCATATTTGGGCCGTCACACAGCTCGTCGGCCAACGCGGTCCAGTCCATCTGCAATGCTCTGGGAGTGCCCCACGTCCAGACAAAGTGGAAGCATCAGGTGTCGGACAACAAGGACTCGTACTATGTCAGCCTGTACCCGGACTTCTCGTCCCTCAGCCGAGCCATTCTGGACCTGGTGCACTTCTTCAAGTGGAGAACCGTCACTGTGGTCTATGACGACAGCACAGGTACAGGTAACAGCTGCTGCTCCGCTTCTTTCGTTAAGCCCAAAACCCATTTCCAGAAAGTCACGGGAGGCTGTTGTTTATGTCCGTTAAAAGTGCTAATCTTTGTCCCTTGGATAGCAAGAGGCGCCAGATGGAAACTACAAAAGAGACACTCATAGTTGGGCGAGTGCTTTGCAACCTGTCAAGCTAATTCAAAAATCAATAGCTTACTGTTCTACCTCGGTCCTCCAGGTGCAGCTCATGTCAGTCTTCCTACAAAGACGTCAGTAGCACAAAGCTTTAAAAAAAAAAAAAAAAAAAAAGAACAGAGAGAGGACCACATTACCCAGAATGACCTAGTGTCTCTTCAGATTACTGCAATGCCGCACTGTGCTATGTGCGCTCTGACAGCCGCCATTAATAACAAACAGACACTTGATCTCTCAGGAGGAGGGGGGGGGGGTGATTTTGTCTCTCCGTACGCTCTGTGAAGGGCCTCATAATGTGCCTTTTAAGAGACCAGTTGTATTTTAGCTGCTTGATATCTTTATGAGCTTAAAGGTAATTGCCCCACCGAAGGTAACGACATTCAAATAGTACACAATTTACGAGCTTTTGGGGGAGATGGCAGCTTAATGCAAGGAAAATAGACCAAGTTATGAGGGGGTTTGAAATACTGATGAATGACACAATGGAAATATTAACACTTCTGCTGGTCGATAGCATCAAACGTTTCAGTTTTTTTGTTCCTTTTATTCCCCGTAAAATGTTGGCTCATCCAGTTATTTATCTGTTTTAGTATGGGTTCTTTTCTTGGCAAATCCAACTCTCCTACACAGTTTAGTATTTTATGTCAAAAGCTTTAAACTATAGTTGAAAATAAATGACTGTTTAGCAATAATAATAATAATGCATTACATTTATATAGCGCTTTTCTAGGCACTCAAAGATGTTCCACAATTTCACACATTCTTGATTCACTCCTCAGTGACACCCTGATGTTGGTAAACTACTCGTGTAGCTACAGCTGCCCTGGGGCAGTCTGACGGAAACGTGGCTGCCATTCTGCGCCTACCTCCGACCACCACCAAACATTCAACCACATTCATTCATGGTCAATCGACCTCTCTGACGTTGTCAGTCAACAGTGAGAAGTATTTCCTCATTATAGCTACTAGTTAGTCCTTTAATTAGTTGTGACCTATAGGGTAGTGGATCAATATCGGCATGCGAGTAAAGATTTTTTAATCAAATGAGTCAGATGGAGATGTTGAGGATTGTTCAGCCTTGGCAGTGCTCTGCGCTCAAATAAGGGCTTGTCTAGATGCCTCTACCATGGTGACAGGTATTGTTTTGATTGGTGTTTCTCAGCAGAATTACACACAGGCCCGCGTGCGCACACACCTACACACACACACACACACACACACACACAGAGACAGACACAAATGAACAAAAAAGTGATTCCAAAAATGACGGGGTGCTGTGCAAGAGCCTATTTTCTCTCTTTTCCGTTTAGGGATGGTACCGTTCCTTCCTGCTCTGTTCTGTCTCTCGCTTCCTAATATTGAACCACGAAGTAGCCTGCAGTGCTGCTAACTAACCAAATGAATGGAGGAACACAATGACAATACACTTTTGTTTAAATTTATTTTGACTTTTGCTTTATCCTCCATGAACAAAGACATATGCTGCTAATCTATACATGGCCAAACAAGTAGAAATATGGTTTTCTGCAATTTTTATTCAGTTTTGCCATTCTTACCCTTTTTAAGGCTGCATATTTGACACAGCGCTGATTATTGGATGATATTAGATAACTGATGGTGATTGTATGTCACATCCCAGCATGCTAGCCTTATGCACGTTAACCTCAGATGATATCCCCTCCCAATGGCCACATTCATCTGGCGAGTCCCCTTGACCTCCCCTCACGTCCTGCCTGGGAGCTCAGCATGTTGTCCAGCAAATTGTTACAGTGTGATGCTGAAAGGTGACATCTCAACCCCCCAATCCCTCTCTGAGACTCTCCCCAAATGGGGATTTAGGCAGGGGAGTGCCTGCGTAGAGCACACCTGACGCCCTGAAAAGCGTGACAGCTGTGTTGTCTCGCATCCTCCCCACCACCCTTTGCTGCCACCACCGGCTCCACCTGGCCCCAGGCTCACAAATCACACAGCTTCATGCTCCAGGGCCCTTAGCTACTGATTTGGAGCCTATCTGACGGCTGGCGGGAAAGACTATCGGAGGGGATAAAATATTCACACACAGCCGTTAGAAGATCCAGGGGGAATGTCTGAAGGCATTAGTTAGAACCCACAAATATCTACACTGACAGTGTTTCGCAAACGTTCAGCTCCCTTGACAGACTTTTTTTTTTTATATAAAGCTTAACACCTCCCAAAGTGGCAGTATGAACAATATAGCAAACCTTTGTCTGTATACATTCTCAATCATTCAGGTCACGGCAAACCACAAAAGTTGAATGGAAAGCAACTGGTCTGCTTCTTGGGTGATGACACACATTCTTAAATTTCTGGTGGAGAGTCACCACGTTTTGTCTCTGGTGAGACGTACAGTGGAACCTCCAAAGTTGCACGCAAACTGTTCTGTAACCCAGATTGTCTTCCAAGTTGTTCAAATTCGAAATGGATTTCTCCCATAGAAAATATGGTAGAGTAAAAATGTATTTGTGTGAGCGTGGTAGATGAGTGGTTAGCACATCTGCATTACAGTTTCTAGGTTTGGGGTTTGAATCTCATCTCCTGCCTTCCTGTGTGGAGTTCGGATGTTCTCCCCGTGCTCGTGTGGGTTTTCTCTCCGTGATCCCGCTTGCTCCAACTTTCCAAAGCGGTTTCTAGTTCAATAGGATAAGATTTTCTTGGTAGAATTTATTTTTGTATATTTAATCAGCTATAACGTTCATATTGTACTGAACAGACAGGTGCTTTCCTCAGCCACAATAAATTCTAATTACAGTTATATCATCTCAGATTTCCTCTTTGTGATATTATCACAAAAAGCCAAAGAAAAAGCTAAACATATTTCCGTTCGAAGTCTTACGACATGCTGACATCTTGCGCGATGTCACACCTGATGACGGTTAAAACTCCGAGTGTATTCTAATTTCTGGTTGAACTTCACGTTGTACCAGTGTTGGGGTGTTTTATTGTCAAAAAGGGGACTCCCCAAGTAATGTAGAACTGAAAAAAGTGAAAAGTGTTCAACACCCAGGGAGAACTCATGTTGCCTCCTCTTTGCCTTTTGCGCAAAAAAGGAGAATTGCTGTAACATATGGGGATCTATTAGAATTCCCCACGGAGAGCTTTTTGCCGTTTCACTATGCTTTCTCACAATGATTTTATTTTTCACAACAAGACATCCATGTTCCTATTTCACACCCCATCCAGGGATCCAGTCTCACTCCCGGGGACCCCATTAAAGTGCTCACACAGCAGTTCATTTCAACATAAGAAATAGGCTCAGCTATCTTAAAGTGGTTTCATAAAAAAAAAAAAAATAATCCTATCTCTCTCTAGTTCTCAAAATACCCTCGGTCCTCCATCCATTTTTATAACCATGACAAGTAATCATCTCGCCCATCAATCCCGCCGCTCTCATCACTGAACTCTGGAGTTCTTCTCACTGGGGGGAAACTCATTGTGATCTCATCACAGAAAGCTTTCGACCCACCCGTGTAGTCCAGACTAGAAAAGGTGAGGATGACAAAGGTACGAGCAAGACAAACAGAGCCTGACTAGTCAAACTTACGACTTTCTGTCTTTCGTCCTACTGTAGTGTAATTTCTCTTGATTGGTCCATATTGGTATCTCTGCTCTCCAAGTATGAGTAGGAGGATCAATAGACTTCGGATTAGGGAGGCGTGTATATGAGCCCAGAAAACCTCTCGGTTTTATGGCATCTTCCCAATCAAAATGGCGGCACATCAAACAATGCGCACACAATGGCGTCTTTTAAAGACTCCCGCCTTGCGCGTCTCCTTTGTCTCCAGGACTCATTCGACTGCAGGAGCTGATCAAGGCGCCGTCACGATATAACATTCGTTTGAAGATCCGACAGCTGCCCACAGAGACCAAGGACGCCAAGCCACTTCTCAAAGAGATGAAGAAAGCAAAAGAGTTCCACGTCATCTTCGATTGCGGACACGAGATGGCTGCCTGGATACTAAAACAGGTATGAGCGCTTTATTAAGATTCACCCGCCATAGGGAAGAAGCAGCCATTTTATCCAGCTGCTTTCTGAATCCAATTAAAAGTCCAATTTGCATAATGTCTCCAAATGGGAAGTGACAGTTGTCATCATCTGTTTTCTTTTCCAGAAACGTCTTCCCATAGGTGGGAATGTGAGTGTGAATGGTTGTTAATGGTCTATAACGCGGGGGTGTCAGACTCATTTTTGTCACTTGCCACATTGTAGTCCCTCAGAGGGCTGTTATGACTGTGAAAACAACTGCAAAATCACCGTATTATTTTATGACATATACAGTACACAACAAATTGATCGGTAGCTATTTTTTGAAATCAGACGGCAATAACAATTTGCAAGAAACAGAAAGACACGTTATCGTTTCTGTGCATTTTCACACAGCAACTATAGGCTTTCTGCAAACACGCTGTACACTTTAATTAGATTCATTGTCCGATCTTATGTGAAGTATAAACGGGTTCTCGCAAAGCAACGATAACTTCAACACAACTTGGAAGGAAAAGCGGTGCCGCGTGTTCCTTTCCGCTACAGTGTTCCCTCGCTATATCGTGGTTTCTCCTAACCCAACGGATTTTTTTGTGTGGCACGTATCTAGTCATCAATCACGAAGAGAAGGAAAAAGTTTCACATTTTAATTGAGTCATTATCATGCAAACATATCCTAAATCTGCTTGAAAGTTCCAGTTATTAGGCTTTAAAAACTGATGCAAATGATTCGGATAGTGTCGTGCCCCGTGCGTCTATAATCGCTTTGTAAAATATTGGATGTTTGTGGCGAACCCACCCGTCTTCATGGCACAATAGAGGGTTTTAATTAGAATATCTAATCTCACTCAAATCTATGCTGAATTCTTTTAACAGGGGCACAGTCTTTATGAGAACCGCAGGGCCTCTTAATGAACGGACGTCGTCCCGGCAGCATATTGTCGGCTGAATTGCCTTTACAGCTGTGTCTCGGCGGGAAACAACAAGAATGATTATTTATCGAAGTATTAAAGCAGCGGTTAGTCAGTTATTTGTGCTCCGGGGCTCCCACAACAGTTGTGAATTACAATATTCCCTTAAACAATAAGTGACGGGAGTGAAAATATAACGTTGGTAACATGAGATGAGTTGTGCCTGGTCAACAATGGAACAAAGCATAGCTGTACCTTTTTGGATCTGGGCAATGTAAAAGTCCCGGGAGTTTTTCCTGTGGGGTACAAAAGATTGTGCCTGGAGGGACTGAAATGCACTGCGACTGCTACCTTATTTCTGACAGTGTATACAAAGAATTTGATTGATGAAATGTGAAAAAGGTAGGCATGTTTATGAGCTCACAGAAATGTCAGTTTGACAAAGCGCCTTGAGAAAGGAGCTGGGGCCGAAGCAAACACAATTATAATATTAAAGATCATTTACGTTCACTCATTTTGATCTGTTTTTTCATTCCGTTGCTCTGAATGTCATATTTTTTCATTTAGTGACAAAAAGTAAATTTATTTGAATGAAGAGAGGCAACTGAGACGTGATGGTGTTCTCAAGCATAAATCCATCCTTTATTATTATTCTGAAACAGTGGTTCTCCAACTTTTTACACCAAGTACCACCTAAAACAAAAAATAGCTCTCCAAGTGCCGCCGTAATGCCCATCATTCAAATACAGAAGCGTAGTAGGCCTAATTGTTCATTTAAAAAAAGCACAGTTATTCCTAATTGACTATTATTGTAAACCAGTGTAACTTTGTGCACTTTGAATATTAGCACGGTGCTTAAACATAAGTAAAATAAAAAATTATACTTATAGTTAAATAGTGACTCAATTAAAATGCACTGCACACAAAGGTTAAATAAACATTGTACCTAACTAAATGTACATGCAAACATTTCTTAAAGATTAAATGTGAATGTTTAGAATTTAAAACTTAAATGCAACCAAAACTGTACTTGGGCAGTGAATTTTCAAGGAAGCCCGCGTGCCACCAGTGGTACTCGTACCACAGTTTGGGAATTACTATTCTAAAACTTTGAGAGGCGCAATCATGATGTTTTGATTTTGTAATTGCAGAGATTTAATGAAAGGTTGATGCATTGTGGAAATAAACGGCTCATACTTCATTACGCTATTAATTTCAACTGATCTTTTTCACCTGTAGGCTCTGGCCATGGGGATGATGACAGAGTACTATCACTATATTTTTACCACCCTGGTGAGTCAACTGCCACTTTTTTTTAAATTTTTTTTTATTTTTTTTATATTGCCGTGATTAAATGATGTGCTGTTGTTGTTGTTATTTTTACACTGCTCCATTAGTAGAATTGCTTGTCCAATTTCCATCTGTTTACCTGCCGCGTCTTTGGTCTCTAAGAATAACTCATCCAAGCGCCAGTTCAAAAACAACTCCCCATTATTTAAACTATCACCTGACTTTGTTGTGATTGACAAGGTTGAACTTTCCCAACGCAGGCAGCTTACTATAAATACACCCTTTGAATTTTCAACACAATCAACTTCAATTGATTTTCTCAATCCCTGGACAACCTTTTGCACCCAAATTCGCCATCCGGAATCTCGAGAGGCGGAAACAAAAGCAGTCTGGAAATATTTTAGTGTGCCTCTGACAGCATTGTTGTTTGATCAAGCCTCTCCAAAGACAGCAGCAGATGAAAGAAGGCATATCTCGGCTGAACTCGGGTGAGGAGAAGAGGTCTTCGAGCCGGGCTAATAGCCCTGACGGGATGGTACTTTCAGCTATTAGGCCCATTATGGACCTAATAAACATGTGACACTCTGTTACCTGAGCACCAAAAGACAGAGGTTGAACAAGACTGACCTGGAAATGACACGTGACCAATGAGCACGACCATCCTAGAACCTGATTGGTGATTAGAGCGCGACGCTATATGGCCAAACGTTTTGGGTCGCAGCACATTTCATTCAGTCTTGGGTTGGGTCAGACCTTTTAATGCCCCTTCACTCCTAATTGTTCATTTTACCAAAACATTTTAGACAATTCTGTGACAAAAATGTATTTACAGAACACTCGAGAAATTCATATAATTGCATTAGAACACACTATATACTGAAAATGGACACAAATCCTTACGAGTTTGTGCACTGGCTCCCCTTTTACGAATATTTACAAGGCCACTCAACCCTTTTTTTGTCATTAAATCTATTTCAAGTTTCATTTCAGAACATTTCAGTGTTACTCCCCCCCCCCCCCCCCCCCTTACAGTAATAGCATAAATTGCCTTGAACATATTTTGCCAAAAATGATCTTTGTCCAAGGTTTTCCTGTGCAAATTCTCACACGAGTCTTTGTCAAATAAAATCATTTCATCTACATTGACTATGATGATAACTCTTAAACACCTTTTGACCATAATGTGCCAGTGGTGCATACCCCCACCCATTTTTGTAATCTACTGGAATTCTCGTTGGAAATCTAACATATCTTGCATGTATCAAATCAGACCAAGCTTGGCTTTCTGCCCGTGCTTCAATCTCCACTGGTTTATTTTTCCAGAAGACAAAGAAGAAGATGAAGCCATTGACAGCAGATGTGGTTTATATATAGCAGCTGGGATTCTTTCAATCTAGTAGTACTTTGCACATGGCGAGAAAATGATACTTGCTTCCACCATTGCCTTGTTTTGATGTAACATATGAGGTCAATTGGAAAATTAATGCGGCTTTAAACCATTTGGGATGAGCCTCATACGTAAATGTGCATCTGGATGAATGGACAAGTATTCCGCATACACAGTCAAACTTTTTGTAGAGGTGTAATGGTCAAGAGTCCGAATACTTTTGTCTCCATATTATAATTTATGAGTCCGTTACGGAGACTTGGACTGCATGCTGCTTGTCAGGCCACTTTATCATCAGCCACTGTGTGTCAGACTGGAAGGCCAACGCTGCTGTACGTTGGTAGCCAGCCAACGTAGCACGTTGCTTTCAGGTTCATGCAGCAAACAGTGACAGCGGCGCTCCATTTCCGGCCGCTCCGTCAACAGTGCTGTGTCGGCTGGCCGTGCCAGGATGCAGGACAATTGGGTTGTCCTTCTATGCGTGTGTGATAAATGGCAACACACCAAACGCCTACCTGTAACCTTGAAAGAATCCAGGGAAAAAAACAAAACAAAAATAAACTACTAACTCAGCAAGAGGTAACATAATAACAGAAAAACCTTCAGCTGCACTTTCATATTCTTCACTTTTGCTACTGTCGCATAAGTGCAGACAGACTTGCGCAAACTGATGATGAAGGTTTTGTGCTTCCAGGACCTTTTTGCCCTGGACATGGAGCCGTACCGTTACAGTGGCGTGAACATGACCGGCTTTCGCATCCTCAACACCGAAAACTCTCAGGTGTCGTCCATTATCGAAAAGTGGTCCATGGAGCGGCTACAAGCTCCGCCCAAACCGGACTCGGGCCTACTGGATGGATTCATGACGGTAGGCCAAAAACCTTTCCTTTGAGTCTACTGTTGTTTGTTCACATTGAGTCCAATACAGTAGAACCGTGAAGGTTTAATCCCACATATACTGTAGACCAGGGTTTCCCCAACATTTCTTGAGCCAAGGCACCCGTTTTACGTTAGAAAAAGCTCTTTTCACACCACCAAACAAAAACTGAAATTATAATGATCTCGTGTCAATTTACCCACAAATTGACTTATACTTACTCAACTAACAAGGACAGGCCCTATCGAAAATGCATGGATAGGTATTAGCACTGATTAACTTCGTTTTATAACTTGTAAGACAGTTAAGAATGGTAACATTTGAACTATACATTACAGTTAATAAAGATTTTATTTTCATTATTTACTTTGGGGAGGAAATTCTACTCATTTTGAAATCCAAGCAAGCATGCGGGGAACAGATTGTGTTCGACCCTTGTTGGTTCCATGACCAAGTTTGCGCTCTCTGAGTGTTTTGTACATATTCATAAAGTTTGATGTTATGATCTGTGGTTTATGGTGTTTACGGTGCCTGATAATAGGATGGCGGCTCTGTGCAGGGAGCTTTGTTTTGGTGCTCATGGGTTTTAAATGCTCAGTAATGAGCTGGTGTGAATGGTAATAGGCATTTATCTGCCCTCCTGCCTCTCTCATCTCTTCTCTGGGAGCGTGGCCAAAATATGACAATCTGTCAATGTTCATGCAAAGACAGTTAGGGAGTGGGATGGGAGCGGGATGGGGTGTATGTGGCGGGGAGAGGGGGTTGTTGATGAACGTATTGGATTTAAATTACGGCCTTGTTTTCTTGGGCTGCTATCCAAGAGTGCGTGGGATAAGGTGACTTCAAAGTAAAAAAAAGGGGATACGGAGCTCGTCGGGAACAATCAAGGTCCCTCTCTGACTGTTTGTTGTCGGAAACAGTCGGTTTACTTTCATCATCTTTCAACAGGTCTGGCCTTTGTCTTGACTATATTTAGGATTTTTTTTATGGGAGATAGAGCAGTTACATTACATTGAAGACCGAACCCAGAGGTATCCTTAAACTGAAACCTCGGATTTCACAAGAAAGAAGAAACAAGAAACAATGGAAATTGAATGTGTATGAATTATTAATTCATTTATTATTATTATTATTAATAATGTTTATTAATATTAATACTTACATTTAAATGTGAGAGGCAAATGATGAGGAAAAAAGTGGCTAGTGTGTGCTTACACACTTATCGTGTGTGGTGTACTCGAGATGACCAACACAGCACACCACACACAGAACGATTTCTCCACCGACAATCGTGAGTTTCCTTCCACACCCGATGTCTGAGCGAATAGTGGAGGGGGGGAAAAATGACTCATAACTCACCCAACACCACTGGCTAATCGGTTAGGATAATCATTTAGAGACATCTGATCATGGAGCCTTTGCTGATTTTGTTTAGGCCCCTGAAATAATGCTCAAATTCAGCCTGATTTTTGGTATGAGTGCTTGAGGCGTGTACTGTATTTCATTTCTGGCTAACCTTTTTCATTACATTCATGCTTTTTTTAAAATGTGAATGAAATATATGCTAAGCATAGGCATGCAGCAGGTTGCATAGAAGAGTATACTACAACTTGTACGTCAACATTTCATAATTCCGCTTGAAATAAATGGATATGGTAAGTGGAGAATGATGAAATGATACATTAGCGTTTGTTTGAATCATTTCTCAGGTTCTAAGCCGCATATTGTCGTATCTCTGAAGACAATGGGCTCAGTGGGGCTCCTTTAAATAATCATAAGTCCAGAGGCTCACGATAGAGTATTTCATTAGTGTGGACTATTTATAAATCCTGACGCCCATGTATTTTATTCTTTCGTGTTCCACCCTTTATAATGAGTGATGACAGATATAAGAGCGTGAATATAAAAAGCTACTTTTAATGGTATAATTAATGCAGAGGGCTGGAGGGGGGTTGACATTGAATAATTATGTTTTTAATGTTTTTAGTTTCTCATGTGTTTACAACATTTGTATTTTTATTTTTTTTCCCCGTGTCCTGCGGCGGTCTGATCCAAGATGCCGCCTTGGAAGGTATCGTTCAATTAAAAGCTAGGGGAGGCTGGCGCAGCCGCAGCGTGACCTTTCACCCTTGTCCCTCCTTCCCCTCGCCAGCCTTTTATTTCCTCTCCCTTGTGCCTTGTTCTTATTCTCCGCCTGGCGGAAAAAAAAAAAAAGCCTCGCTGGGCTGCGGCAGGCAGGCAACAGTTGTATAGCGGTGGTTGCCAGGGAAACCAGCGTCCATGTCACCTTGTGATTTTTCGCGGATTGATTGACTGAGAGGAGAGGAGTTGTTGATGGGGGGGCAGGGGCACTGCAAGCATTAAAAGGCACGTGTGTGTGTGTGTGTATGCGTGTGTGTGTATTCGGGTGTGTGTGTGTGCGTGTGTGTGTGTGTTTGTGTGTGTTTTCCCCACCACTAGGCTGACATTAATGCAGAGAGGTGTATAATCTCAGTGACACTCTGCGCCTTGGGTGAGGTCGAGTGTTGTCTCAGGGAAGAGTGCATAATAAGAAGCCCTTCGTTGCCCCTGCAGCCATCAACAAACTGCTGCTGCGTCTAAACTCTGTTTGGACGAAAGATACTGATTAGTCCGCTTCATTTGTGGATTTTTTTCCTTTTTTTTTTTAAAAGCCTATCCCGAGGGAGAAGCCAATCAAACGTGAATTAAACACCATTAAAGACCCACAAGCTGTGGCTGGACGTATGGATGAATCTATTCCGATAATTATTTTCTCGGCTCCCTATAATTGTTGCCTTAAGCTAATAAGGTTCTTATTCTTTTTGGTGTTTTGGATCCCTCTAAATTCCCGTTCACTGAGCTCAGAACGTACTTGGATTTAATTGAAAAAAAAAAAAAAAAAAATAAAATAGATTCCCAGATGTGTGCCCCGCCAAGGATTAAAGCCAAACCATTTTCTCCATCTGCATCATTTCACTTATGTCGGTTTCATTGAGCTATAATTACCCATCGGGCTCAGTGTTCTCCGGTGTCATCCGCACAATAGGAAATTCTGGTGTAATAGCTCGTTATAATGACTGGCTCATTAATTGAGATCAGTTATTTGAATAATAAATATGACATGATGGGGATTTCTCCTATGGGACGCTGTTAAAGTAGAACACTGGTAGGGGGATCTTGCCGATGCTTAACACACTTCCTAAATTTGTGTGGAAATTACAATATAATCGTACAACTGGGAAATACTTTTTATGGCACCTCTATGTTGTTGTTTTTCCCTTTTTTGATATGTAAATAGTGCATATTTTTAAATACACTGCCTTTACAAAATAATCATCGTTACTTTAAAGTGATATTAGTTTTAAAAAATATTCATTATTGTGATTTGCAGTGGTTTAGAATTACACTGGTTCACAGTTTCAGCAGTTTAGAATATTCTGTTTACCTAATTTAGCTTCATGAGAATCCAAATATTATAAGCAGCGTCATATTATTTTATTTTATTTTGGTCACCACGATTACAGGTGTAGCTACTGATACAAGTTCATGTAGGTAGGGCTAGAACTGTATCAAATAGCTTACTAGGCATTGTTAAATAGGGTTGTTTCGATTATGGATTTCTCGTAATACGAGAATATCATGCCGTTTACAGCCAAGAGGATTTTAGTCAACACAATTCCATGTGGTAATGCGTCTGCCTCCCTCAGTCGTTGTTCAAGGCTGCGTGCCTCCATAGGAAACAAATTGCTTCCTGCTTACAAGGGATCCTCAGGAAATGATGCGTGCACTCGTGATGTCCCATTGCACCAAGACTGCAACATACATTCATTTCCCCTCCTGCTCCTATTGAACACTCACTTCTTTCATGCTTGAGAGGCATGCAAATTTATTATTATTATTATTATTTGTTGAGGACTGGACACTGCCATCATTTGCATTGCATGAATAAGCACTATTTGCAAAATAATTTGTCGAAATAGGACCGCAGATGTTATGGTTGACTATGGAGAATGCATGTATTTTTTGCATAATGCGAGTGACAACTGTAGATGCAGTTGGCTTCATGACCGGACTCTTGACTCACTGTTATTTTTTTTTACAACTGTAGGAGTAATTTGGATTATTGGCGTTGTGCTCGCCATTTATTTAAAAAAAATAAAAAATAAAAATCTGTTGCATTTGAAAATGATTAGTGTTTTACCCATAACACAAGAAAGATTCTTGTATGTAAAAGTTGTATAGAGTGATGTAAATCCAGATAAGAAAGTCAAATTTCTCTTTTTGTCATTTTTACTCATGACGGAAGCTAAGTTACTTTTCTGTCATCTTACGTAATGCTCATTTATGTCAATGAGCTAGACGTGTTGTCTATATTGACTTATGTTGTTTCGCAACACCATTTGATGTTGCAGCGTTGTTCTATGTTCATACTAAAAGACATTTGTTGCACTGCGCTGCCTCGTTCTTGTCAGAGGGCACGCCGATGATTGAGGAAACTGGAGCTCTGCGTCCAGTTGAGCCTATTCTTGTTTGGTTTTTGTTTTTGCTTTAAAGTCTGATTCCGTTTTGTGGTGGTGCTGCTTGGATCTGACAATGACATTACACAATTCATCCATACTCCCCCCATGGCTCCATTCGCACGACATTTCAAGCAAATCATTGTCCTCTGTGGGTGGTCAGCCCTTTCTGGTCAGAAGACATATTCTGCAATTTTGCCTGAAATAAATCAATGCACAAATAGGATTTACTGGATATGAGATTCACCATTTGGGAGGGGGCGGGGGTGAAGGGGGGTATGGGATTTATTTTATTTGTTCAAAGCTTTGCAGCCTAAATTAAGTTTTACACGGCAGGGTGTGCTTGCGTGAAGCATTCACACCTAATATAATTCTGCAGCCATTAAGAAGCAGGGCTTGACTGACAGCTCAGCCCTGTTATCACTCTGCGTATAAGCTTATCGTATTGCACCCTGTCAGCAAGTAAGCACAAATTGCATCGCAAGCCTTCTGCAAAATGGCTCAGTAAATACACGTTGTGGTGATAATTATTTACCGTTAGAATCATGTTGGTGTAATGTGTCATCAAAGGCAGCCGCACCCATTTATATTTGAAACGACACAGAAAAACATGGTGCTTTAATTCCGTGAGGTTAAGGTTGGTTCAGTACTCTGTTCCCAGTAGGCCAATGAGAGAGAGACAGAGACAGAGAGAGCGAGACAGAGAGAGCGAGAGAGAGAGAGAAAAAGAGAGAGAGAGAGAGAAAGAGAGAGAGAGGCTTTTTAAAGACAACGACTGTGGAAAGCAGACACACTGTGCCCTGTGCCGGGCACCACCAGCTGGGCTTGGCACAGCATCAACATCATTAGCGCCAATGCTCCCTTGGCCCATAGAAGCCCTTTTGTGGGGGGGAAGAGGAAGGAAGACACAGTCTCCAAGGGAGATTGCCTTGTGTCCTAGTGTCTTATATAATATTTGACATCCTAAAGCCACAATATGTAATCTTGAAATAACAGAATCATTTAGATGGATGCACGGACTTCTGATGTAGAAAAGCTACCCCTATTCATTCTATATCAGTTGTGATTCCCAACCTCAGTGTTATAATTACAATTATCCAATCTCACCTAATCAGGGGGGAAAAAAATTATTGTGTATCTGTCTATGCCAGTGACGTATAGTGACAGGTAGAACAATTAAATGTTCTTCCTCTTGATGGCAGAAGTACAATAAACCTGCGCATCCACTTGTTGTCAATTATAAAACAGAGTAAGAGCTTTTTGTTCAACTCAACAGGCCCAGATTTTACCCCGAGTAGTAATAAAATAATGAATAGATTTGTGAGTAAATTGAGATCATCATTATTTCGGTATAGAGTATATAGGTTTTGTGACATTTAGCTCTGTTGGTGTGCCATCAGATTTTTCCAATGTAAAATATGTGCCTTGGCTCAAAACATAAATCTGTCGTAATGGTGCAAAAGCCAGGGCAGCTCACGTGTAGTGTCAATACTAACAATTCTGTTACAAAATAAAAACTGTAGGTGAAGTCTAAATGAATCACACTGAAAAGGAAAGGTTTTAAGATGGTTAAAACAGGTAGTTCTAGTAGCTAAATTTAACTGGTACACACATACTGATTATCTGGCCTAATTTGAGATAGTTTTATTTTTATTTATTTTTTTCCCTTTCTTCCAATCGAAGGTAGCAAAGGCTCAATATCTGCAATATCTCTAAAAGATCATCCTGTGTGAATATCCTGTGGTGTGGTAATGTGTGGATTTGTTTTCTACCCAATCTGCTCAGAAAACAGTCGGGGCGACAATTCTCAGTGTTATACCTGTGTTATACCTGTGTTATACCTGTTCAATATTTAAGAATTATAAAGATGTTTGCATGACATTTCTCCCAAGTCTTTTCCCACGATACAAATGACAAGAGTTTGCATCTGAAATGACACTACTAGATAAGTTGACAGCCTAGCTTCTTCCATTTCGTCTACTACTACTACTACTTTTTGTTCATATTTTACGGCAATCTGGATGTCCTGTGGCACCACACTGCCTCTCGTAGGTCCGTCTTGGTACAACGGCAGACAGAAACCTGTGACTGTTGTTGGGGGTATATGCTATGTTGGTTATCTCGACTACACCACGCACACTATAAGAGCAGTAAACACACTTGGACTGTTTCACAATTTAAAAATGGGTTACAATGTTAAAAATGAGTGGACCCCACTTAAGCAGTAATGTTCCACAATATAATGTGCGCACAAGATATAAGTCGTTACATTAGTGATGTTCTGTGATATACGAGGACCTTAGAAGGCTGCACAGCCATCATGAGTTGAGACAGCGGGGGGGGGGGGCATGTGTGTCACGGTCACACTCGTGCGCAGGAATATTGCCTGGCCTTGGGGGAGGAAGGGGTGGTCGTGACAAGCCATCATCCCTGGTGGAGCCAGCCCTCCCACCTACTCACAAAGACAGGCACGCACGTCATACTGTGCAGAATATGGAGCATATTATGGCGAGAAAACATAAGAACACGACATCACTCACAAAGAATAAGGAAGGACGAGCTAGCAAGTCGAAGAAAAGAACTGCGACAAGGATGCCTCAAACGTCGGACAAAGACTTGGAGGGCCGTCACCTTGTCCTACGTCTGATCTTGGTGGCACCAAAAGAAGTTACTCCACAAATACTTTTCTTTGGCTTTTTGTACGTTTTTTTTTTTTTTTTTGTGCTCAGTGCAAGATGGCTAAGCAGAGTTGCAGGGATGTAGTCAAGTCATGTGACACAAAGTCTTCCCATGTCCTCAAAACCTGGACTTAAGTCTCCAATTTTTAGAACTTGGGACTTCCTGGGCTAAAACTTACGAAAGACTCAACTTGTCTTTGACTTGGTATTCAGGGGGCTCGACTTGACTTAGACGTGAACGACAAGTCTCGCCTCTTTACATTTTAAAGTTTGCATTTTTAAGATAGTGTGCCATTTGTTTTGGTTTTGAAAGAAAAGAGAGAATTTTTCTGTGAAAAGTGCATGAACCTGGCAACCCACCAGTATGCTATGACGGATAATGTAAAGGTATCAAGGAGGAAACTCACAAGATATGTTTATGACAAATCAGTGAAAAACAGAATGTTTGCAACTCAAAAATGAGACACAACTTCTTCATTCAAGACACTGCTGCTGCTGCAAAAAAAAAAAAAAAAAAAAAAAAAAAAATGTATGTTGTCTGTTTCTTCAACTGATTTAGGACAATTTTTTCATCACTGAATCCGAAAACGACATCCGTTTCTCTTGTTTTTTTTTATCCTGAATTGTTAACAGTATATTAATCGGATATTATAAACTAGTACATGTAAATTGAATGTCACCTCATCATTGCTCTAAATTCAGTGCATGAACCTCCAAAGCAAAAATACCTGTACATTTGAGCAAAAACGTGACCATAATTCAAAAAGTCAAAATTGTCCTAAATCAGCAAAGAAATCTTAGACTATAAATTTGTTGTTGACCAGTGTATAAAACCCACAAAGACAGCTAGACTACGTTAACTTCACAGTTTAGTTCAGTTCAACCGATAGCTGGTCAAACATTTACTAAACTTCGTGTCGGTTATGCGTTTTATTGAGAAGACAATAAAGAAATAGACAATCCGAAGCTTTGAGTCCACTGAAAATGCGATCGTGTGTTCGTGCAGCTACGCAACTATCTCAAGGACAGCTACTGACTAATATATGTTTTGACTGAGCAAGATTGTCTGACTTGACTTGTGACGTCCAACAGAAGTAATCATTTGATTCAACTTTAATATTGCCACAGCAACTTGAAGGTTGCTTGAAACTTAAATGTGCGTTGCACGTGGTAAGCATAACTGCAGAGAAACACGTAACACACAAACACAAATATCCCAATTGGATATTCTAGCCTCCGTAGCCTTCTGGCTAAAGCAGCCTGCAGGCAGTTTAAAGCTGAAGGGAAAGGTCCTCGTATTAAGCCATGTTTTGATAAGACATAGTCGTTGGTGACATGCTGCTAATTGGTGAAAGTGGGCAACCAGCTGTCACTTGAAGGATCTACATGGATAACGCTACTTTGCAGCCTTTAATCACCAGGTCAAATTATAAAGTTGCATGACGTTTCAGAAAACTAACAGGGGTGTTTAAGTTTGAGCTTTTTTAATTTTTTATTTTTTTGAGGGGGGCAGATGCAAATTCCTTCTATAAATGTGCGTTTATTTTCGCTGGCAGGGAAACGGAAAAGCCACAAAGGTTACAGAGGAGGGAGAGAAGCATTGGAAAGGTCTGTCGAAATCAATAAAAAAAAAATATGGATGTAAAGTCGTAGAGTCAGGAGGCAACTTGTGTATGTATGTATTGCGTGGCGACAAAATAATCCAATTTTATTCCTTCCATCCCCACATAAGCATCTCTTAGGTTTTAGACTCAAGACGTCTGCAGTATTCCGCCCTTACTTTGCACACTTTCAAGTGTGCTTACATTTAGAGTGGAACCATGAATGTGCTTTCACATAATAAATTTGGCACCATCGGTAGATCTATTACCCATGGTTCCTCCACGGAAAAATATATATATATATATATATATATTTTTTTTTTCCCTGTTACAAAAAAAAACAAAACAAAAAACATGCATAAATAACTAAAAAGAATGCGGAGCTGCTTTGAATGTAGAATTGCAACATGAGATAGTTGGGGACAAACCCCACAAAAGAAGACAAAATGGCAGCGGTGATAATGGCAACGCCCCTCACTTTGATAATGTAATGAAAGCGCTAGTGCAAAGGATGGATGGGAGAGTGTTAAAGGGAAAATGAAGAGGATAAAGAAGATATTGACAGAGAGAAAGAAAAGGAGAAGAGAGAGCGAGAGCGCAAGATGGAATTGCACGATGCTGCATTACTCACCCAAATCATCAGACAAGTCCCCGCTTCGAAACCTGAAACAGCCACAATATGCCTTATAAATCACTTCTCTTTCTCACATTTCAGCTTTTTCGACGCATTCTATCACTGCTCAGCACTGCTTGCAATGCAGCAACTCACTTTTATGGGCAAATGTGAGTCACACAGTACGACACTCCACGGCTGAATGGCTACATCGATAATGGAACGGAGCCTGAAAACTACAAACGATGAGAGTGGGTGTTAGAAATGATGTTAACACAACTACAAACTGTATAGAATGTCCTTTTTAGGCACAGCGTGGCTGAACAAAAATGTGCTTATCTTTGCTGATCTTGTTTTATTATCAGGTCTTCAAAAACAGAAAAGGAGGGGGGCAATTGGAAAGTTGGTAGACGTGACATTAAAATAACAACATGCGTTACGGAGCCAACCATTTGTTTAGTTTGCTGATCTTAACGTATTATCTCCGCAGGGCTTAGATTAATTTCGAGAACAAAGCAGGGGGGGGGGGAAGGCAAATCGTACTTAATGGTCTTTTTACAAGCAGCTTGACAAACTATTGGCCGACAGTTAGCTTAGCATTGCTGATGTTAGTTTCTTATTCTGTTTTAGCATATCTTAACTTCGTGTAGAACAGTATATAAGAAAACAGCAAAATGAGAGAGGTGAACAAAATCATGTTCAAACAGTTACAAAGGTTTTGCAGCCATCTTGACCAATTCGCCAACAGACAATGATGTTAGTTTTTTTTTTGAGTTTGTTTTAGTAGATCTTAACGTAGTCTTAGTTCTAACAAGATAGAGTGTAAAAGAATGATAATTGGACATTGCATTAGAAATCACTGTAAAACTGAAATGTTCCTTTGAAACACAGGTTACAAATTAGCCAACAAACAGCCTCAGTTTATTTTAACCTAACTCTAATCTGTCTTCAACTATTTCTGCACACAACCTATAGTGACAGGCGGAGTAATTAAATTCTCTCCTGCTATTGGGCACTTTTCGTGACATTTCCGTGGTGTGCCGTGAATTTGTTTTTTTTTTAAATGTAAAATGTGTGCCTCGGCTGAGCAAATGGCGCAAAACGTTACCATAATTTATCTTAGTTTAGCATTTTATCTTACAATTTGGAATTAGAATCAGTTTAACGACAAAGTGGAAAAACATCTCCGATTATGTAGTGTAAATCTGACTAAAAGACAGTATAAAATGTTAATAGTAATAACAGCAACAAGTACTAATGTATTACATATTGCGCATTTCAATCTCGTGTTAATTTAGTCATTAGATTTGGAGTAAGGAATCGCTTTAGTACATGTGCAGGATTCTGATGAGCTCCTCGGCAGGAGTCGGTATTCTTGCCAAATTGTAATTGTGTGCAGACATTTACCAGCATGTAAACACCACATCCGCGCGTCTTTAGCTTGCTCACACTTTCTTGCATTAATCATCGCACTTTTTTTTTTTTTTTTTTTTTTTTGTTTTTTTTATTGCACAGAGAAAACTCAGCTTGACAAATGCCGATTGTAAGTCATACATTTGGGGGGGTGGGGGGGGGGGGAACGACAGCGCTATTTGTGAATTAAATGCCTGCATCCAGTGCTTAGTGGAGCGACGCACATGCATATGAACTCGGTAATGAAATGAATAATTAGCCCACTCGTCTAGTAAATCATCAGGTCCCACGGGGCTGTCTGTGAAGCGAGAGCGGCTGCAGCGCCGACAAAACAGCCAAGCTTCCTTCTCGGTGGCAGACTGTGACGCTGACGGTTGCTGCCTGCGTGTGCGCGTGTGTTTCCACGCGTGCGGCTGCACGCGTGCGTGGTTGCTATGTGGCGGCTGCAAACCACTGATGCGTGGTGAATAACAGGTCAGGCTTCATCTCGTTAAGGCTAATCAGATGTATATGATATGTAGAAACCCCTGCAGCTGCACTTTCCTTGTCCATCACCGGACCGGTTAGTGTGTGTTAGCGTGTTTGTGTCCGTTTCTGAGTGTGGAGGTGCAACGAGAAAAGAGGGATGTCATTTTTCAGAGTGCTACATTATCAGAGGAATTATGGAATTATGCACAGGTGGATGGATGACGTGAATACTGATGCAGCGGGTAGGAATATATTTGTATAAATGTTCACACAGCGGCGTTTTCACCCCTGTTCCAAACGAGGAAGCCGGGTGCACCTTCGGTAAATGAGGCATGTCTCCGGGGAGTTGGATTTTGTCGCTGAGAGTATGTGTGTGCATGTAACATTCACACCTCTTATCGAGCCACTGTTTGTTTACTTTCTCACATATGCACTGATGTGTTTTTGTTGTTGTTGTTGTTGTTTTTTTAATCAAAGAATGATGGCCCACCAGCTACCTAAGTATGTCATAGAGTTGGAAAACGGCAGTACTTTGTCTCCTTTAAAAACTACAATTCCCTAAATCAACGAAAAAAATCATTTGGGATTCATAAAACTTGACAACTGAAATAAACTTTAACTATCTAGTCAACACAGCAACATAGATCAACGGAGTATACACTCCGTAACACAAAGCATCTTGTATCTCAAATCATCCTTCCCTATTGAAATGAATGAAAATGCCATGAATCCGTTGCAGCCTCCCCCCCCCCCCCCCCCCCCCAAAATAAAGAAAAACAATGTTGTAATGTGTTTTTTTAATCAGAGAAATAGTGCTCTACTATATTGTACTTGATAAAAACACACAGCAATGACATAATTCAATAGAATGTAATAGCTTACAAATTCTTTTGACTTCAATTCAATGGGCACTGTGCTGCTACTTCTGGTGTAAATTAAGCAGACTTACAGCTCCAGCCATCCTGTGTGAAGTTTGCATATTCTGTGTTTTCTGGCTTTTTTCCCCACACAAAAGCATCAATGTTAGGTTGGTGAATTCACCACAAAGTGCTTTTTCCATGGCAGTTTAATTAAGACTCTTAATTCAGTGGGGTTAATATTCGATTTTTTACAAGAAGAGTCATGAAAGTGGGTCTCTTTTGGTAGCTGTAACATGTTTGGTGATTTCATATGTGAGCAAGCACAAGAGCCTACCATCTTGTTTGAAACCTTTCCCCTCAGCATCTGAGTGTCCCTGTTGGTTGGAGATTGGTCTCACTTAAAGCACTTAAAACAGCCCTCAGCAGCTGCGCTTGGTGGTGAAACAAATATCCAGATCACACTTGGATTGTTTTGAAATGGAAGGCAATCTGCCAGAGATGTAAGCCATCATTTCACGTTTGCTCCCTTGATCTGCTCCTCTTTCACGCGGCGCCACCAGCCTCTGGCTTCCCATCACAAGCCAATACATTGAGGATTTACTCTTCTCCAAAGACCATGAAGTGTGGGGAAAAGAGCTGAAATGTGACAAATGTGTATGGTCAGAAAATATGCCAGGTTTTCACAATTCGCACACAGCGGCGAGCAGCAATGATTTAAATAATTAACAATGGGGAAAGAGACGCCGGGGAGTCTTAAGACTGATGCCCACATTGCTGCCTTTTGTCCCTCAGAGGCATTTAATTTAATGAGCCACATCTTTCAGCATCTGTGTGGCTAAGACAGGACTCTGTCAATCAAATCATGTCTTTATAGAAACGGACGAAGACCTGGAAATGAAAAATTGCCTACCTAACTTTATATTGTCACTGTGCAATGGAAACATTTGTAATCTAACATATGAAGAAAGATACATTTGTTGTTTGTTTGTTACTTACATCTCATCTTGTTATTGCACAGCTTTGAATACGTTACGTATAAACTCAACTGCCACTGAATTATGTACACCTGAGCTCTAATACAAGGTCTGAAATGTACAAACATAGTGATGCTTCATTTTGATTAGCACTGTTAGTAAATATTTAGTATTATGGTTGCAGTTTGCAGTGGTGTAAAAGTGTTTGAATTTCATTTGCTACATGAGCGTAGAAAACTATTCGAACCCAAACTCACACACTTTATATGCACGACTGTTAATGTATATGTATAAAGTATCTGTCTTCTACACAATGTCCAATTACAGCAATAAACAAACTTAACCTCTAACAGGACACAACAATTTGGGGAATTTAACATGACAACATGTTGTATTTGGCCTTTTAAAAAATTTAAATATATTAAATTCATGGTATCATCATAATGTCATTACATTTGTATACATTTTTTTCCACTCTATTCAATTTGTATCACCCTGCATATAGTGAAAATAAGGGCTATATTAATACTTTACGCCAGCGAGCGTTAAACAAAAATGAGCATTATTATCTTTATAAAGGCAGACTTTTTTGACACGTCTCTTGTATCGCTTGTATTGTACTGAGTGTACCTAATCAAGTGTCTGCAAAGTGCTATAATTACCTCATTTGTACAATGGTAGTTTTGAATGGATCCCCAGTCCCGAAATAAATGTGTTGATTCAATGAGTGCAATTATATCGAGCACTGAGTTAGAAGCCCAGTTGCATGCCTTTGTTGGAAAAGCCAATAACTGAATTACTAGACGTGGGTGAAAGTATGTATTTAATAATATATTAGGGTAGGGTAAAGTGTTTATTATCTTTCTTTTTGGGGGGGGGGGGGGGGGGGGGCGGGGGGAGTAGATACAGTAGTTCAGCGGTGTATTGTGGATGGTAATCAATAGCGCTTTTCAGTGTATTTTATCCCTTTGTAATGTACTGTACTTTGGCTGTAACATGGAGTGTACCACCCAGAGTCCTCCCATCTGGACTGGTCGCCTGGCTTACACTGCCGTCTCTCTGGGAGAATGGAACACCCATCAGGAGTCATTAGTTTCCACGGCGACAGGCCAGAGACTCTCCCTGCTAAAGCTTTCTCGTTGCTGCGAACAGTGTTCTGGAAATTTTACCTACATGATCAGACACTGTGTTGACTTTATTTTTATTTTTTTTAAACAGTGTTCACTCACACACACTATTGTTCCAATGATCGTACAAAGGCATAAAATGCAAGATGTTTTCATAGAGGAAAAAAGAAATACCGCAGTACTTTCTCTTACAGTCCATTGTGCGTTTTTAGTTTGAATTTTTCTCTCAAAAGCAGTGCACTAAACTAATATGTGATTCATTGTAAAACTGAACAAGCTCGTGACTAGGTATAGCAAGATATTGTACAGTAGATAATTATAATTGCTTTTGTTGTTTTGTTTCTTGGTGCTTGGTGGACAGAATTTGTGGGACAGTTTTTTAAGTTTTGGCCCAAAGCCTATTAGTACTAAAATAAACACACGCCCCCCCAGGGGTGAGAGATCTGCTGCCCCACACAACAGAGAAAGGACAGGTACAGCCGGCAGCAACATAGTCAGACAGACACAATAAAAGGTAGTTACGCACTGCATGTTTACCTTCCTGCACGTAGCTTGGAAAAAACTTCTCGAGTGAAAATGATGCACTGTTTTATAGACCTATTAGTGTTTCCCCTCAGTTTGTGCTCAGTGATGTAAAATGTCTCATTTTGTGCAGTCTTATTTAATTTTGATTACTTTTACATGACTTTTTAAAATGCGGTTTTCATGTTCCTTCTTAATTTGTGCTCAATGCAGACCTACAGTGTCATTAGATATTGTGCAATTTTGAATCGGGTTAATTTTACTTTATTTTATTTATACTTTAGTTCTTGAATGTGTTTGTGTAGTTATGTGTATTCACATTTACTGAATATACACATACAGTACTTATGCCTCTGCTATGTTGCATTTTTTAAGGGCTGTTTTTGTTGTTGTTTGTTTACAGTATGCACGTCTATTGTAATGCACTAGAAGCTATTGTAGCCATTTATTCAATGCAGCAAAACACACAACACATAAACAAAACACATAGACACTCACACACACATTGACCACACTCATGCAGGAGCTGCTGTCGACTACAGCTCACGCCCAGGCACTCATTGAGGTCGATCGCCACCCCGCCAGGCCCCGCCTCTTAAAGGCAGATCCGCATACACAGACACTATGTACAAAACAGTATTTTCTATACATTTTACCCTTACAATTTGTTTTTGTGTGTTCAAATACATTTGCACTGTGTTAGAACATGTGTTTTGAAAATCCTTTGGGAGGGTTAAAACTTTTAGTTTTCTATCTCACAGATTTTATTTTGGAATAATACAGACTTTTGCTTCTATCAGTGTGGGTCATGATTTCATGACCATGTCAAAATTCATCACAGGGTGAGACATTAATTTCAGATTGAATCACGATTTTCTAAAAGACATCACAAGCTATTTTCACCACAGCTCCATCTCCTGGATCTGGCGGGGCACTGCCCCGCTCCGACCCGATGCAAAATCACCTCCGAAGCCACCGCGAGAGCCTCACATTATCCCCTTCCCGCTTGCAGACGGACGCGGCCCTGATGTACGACGCCGTGCACGTGGTGGCGGTGGCGGTCCAGCAGTCGCAGCAGATCACCGTCAGCTCCCTGCAGTGTAATCGCCACAAGCCTTGGCGCTTCGGGGGGCGCTTCATCGGCCTCATCAAAGAGGTACTGTAGCGCGTCGTCCACCTTTGACCTGCTAACTGCTGAGCCGTGTCACTTTGATGAAAGCGGGCTAACGTGCGGAATCACTGATTGTGTAGACCCTCATTTTCTGTCTAAAAGAACCGGTGAATACATCTTAAACATCTCCATTACCTTTCTTTCTTCAGCGTGTATCTCCATCCATGTCGATATCAAAGCGTCTTCATTCTAATGCGGGTCAGCAGCTTGCTCGCTTTGTTCTTGCTGCTCTTTCATTCTGGGGATGTTATCATTGCAGGTAATTTTCATGATCATCAATGTCCCGTTAGTAATACTGGCACACTACCCCCCCCCCCCCCCCCCCAACCCCGTCTTCTCACCATGCTACTCAGGCTCTCCAGGCCCGTCTGTTGCTTCAAAGTGAAACTTGCGGCAGGCACGCATGATGAACTCGTCACTGTTTTCTCGCTTTTAGCAGCTTCGCCGTCTCCCGCTAAATTACTGCGGCAGACAGCGAGAGGAGAAAGCTCGGTGCAGTGCGTGATTCGGAAATAAAATGAGGTGGTTAGAGGTTAGATTGATATTGTGGAGAAAGACGGCGGTTCAGCTTGATGGAACGGCTGCGCTGAGAGGCTGAGGATTTTCATTATCATTATCAACATTATGTTTATAGGCTCATTGGGATGGCCTGACCGGCCGCGTTCTCTTCAACAAGACCAACGGACTTAGGACGGATTTCGACTTGGATGTCATCAGCCTGAAGGAGGAAGGCCTGGAAAAGGTGCGTTATTGCAGTTTAACTGTCTGCTGCATGGATGTTGAACAGAATTGTACAAAATATGCAATATCCTCTTGAGAGGTTCTGGGTTCTCCGTATGCATACGTGGATTTTCTCTGGGTTCTCCAGCTTCCTCACACATTCCAAAAAAATGCATGTTCGGTCACTGAAGACAATACATTGCCCATAATTGTGAATGCAAGTGCGAATCGTTGTTTGTCTGTATTGCTGCAATTTGGCTGGCAATGCGGAACCTGCCTCTCGGCCAAAGTCAGCTGGGATAGGGTCCAGTTTACCCATGAGCTTTAAGGACTTATAGCCTCCAGATGGCCGATATATCACTAAAAAAAAAATTATCTTTATGTATTTTTTGGTCAGAAAACTGAAACTGTTAGTCATTTCCAGTAATAGCAATCAGTAAAAAATGATTTCCCTGGGAGTGCCCCTTTTTCATCGCCAAAATCAATACACCGCTGTCTTGGGGTGACATCAGAGACAGAATTGGAGAGCAAATACGCCGCATAGCTGCATGAATGTGCACGGACTTGCCTCATGTGCAGCTTTTCTTCTGCAATGATGCGTTATAGCGATTGATTTTAATAAAAACAAGCCTACTCAAATGTATCTTAACCTCACTATTTTCACTTATTGTCTGTAAATAAATATCTAGACTTCCAAAATAGGCAGGAATTGCACCACAAAACGCGTACTAGTTTAATAAAAATAATATGTCCGCGCCTTCCGCTGCAGGCTGATGTGTCGCTTTCGACCAAAATGTGTACAGGCCAGAATCTGACCGTAAATCAAATATTTAATCAGAAAGCAAGCCTAAAATTACTGTTAAGTCTATGTTGGGGGGGGGGTATTTTTTTAATGCAGACATCATATTTATGTCCAGAACTATGCAGTGTTCACAGCATTAGAGATATCCTTTAATAAAGAGAAATGCAATAGAAAATGAATGGGTGAACAGAGTGTTATGGTCATATGACTTACTCAAATACTCTAACCCTAGTTATGTACTGTTGATTTTTTAACGTGTAGCGTTTTCAGCACAGCAGGTTTTTCCTCTTTCCCACTGCATAGTAATCAGAATCAGAATCATCTTTATTTGCCAAGTATGTCCAAAACACACAAGGAATTTGTCTCCGGTAGTTGGAGCCGCTCTAGTACAACAGACAGTTAATTTACAGAACACTACTTTAACTACTAGCTATAGCCACCTGACCAAGTACTACCTTGTAGTCCGGCGGGCTTCCAAGCATACAGAGTTGAAACCACTGCTGGTCACTCAATGGTTGAGCATAGTTATCATTGCTGATGTATTGTAACGTTTTTAGGATAACACGGCGAGAAATTTGTAAAATAAATGTGTGCTTAGCCAGTTGCTGTGCCTTAGCGCTGAACACTGCAGGATCGTACTCCACGGTCTCCACTTAACAGAACACACATTTCCCACAGAGAGTGATGCTCACATAATGTAATATTGTCCAAACATTTAGTACCATTTCTGACTGCATTCTTGTGAGAGTACACTGACCGGACGAGATGAAGTGTGATGCTGAGCTGTCTCCACAGATCGGGACTTGGGATCCTCCGAGCGGTCTGAATATGTCTGAGACTCACAAAAGCAAGACGTCCAACATCACTGACTCGCTGGCTAACAAATCTCTGCGTGTATCCACCATACTGGTAGACTACGTTGGCTATAAATAACAGTGAGAGCCATACAAAATTTCACAAGCTGACCTTTTCTTCACGTCGCCGCCCTCGACAGGAGGAGCCGTATGTCATGTTTAAGAAGTCGGACAAACCTTTGTACGGGAACGACCGCTTCGAGGGTTATTGCATCGACCTGCTGAGGGAGCTTTCTGGCATCTTGGGCTTCCAGTACGATGTCCGGCTGGTTGAAGACGGCAAGTACGGCGCCCTGGATGAGAGCACGGGCCAGTGGAACGGCATGGTGCGCGAGCTCATGGACCATGTGAGTCTCCGGTTTCTTCAACTACACGCGAGACAAACAAATTTAAGCAGCAATCGGTGATAATTGTACCATTTGTACCAAAATGGATGGATGGAGGAATATTAGCGGACTAGCCAGGACAGCGCTTATATTTTTTTACGCCCTGGAGTCTGTTACCGTTGTAACTGTTAAGTCATGTGAGCACAGCTTTTACGTAATTTATAATATGTATACATTTTTAACAAATTGTTTCCTGTTAAAGGTCTTCAGACTAAAGTAATGATATTTCTGAATTATAGAGGTACCATATGTATTTCTTTGATTGTATGTTTTTATAACCTGCTACTTGGTTAGCCGAGAGATCCTGCATAAACATTGCTCAATGTTCTGATACTAAGGCAACCAACGAAAGATTTTTTTTTTGCAGCTCCTTTAATCAAAAACCATAAGAAAATGCTAACTCCACAATCAAGACTGACGTTCTAATTACATTTTTTTTTTCATCTGTGGAAGAAGCTCTCCTTCCTGTCAGATAAATCTAATTCCAAGATTGTTGCCTTTCTGACTCACCTGCGACACCATTTAGGAAAGTTCAAACATAAACCGTAAGCTGTTATTTCCATTAGAAATAAAAAGGAGTGTCTGTTATCTAACTGAACTAATGACCCTGATTATTTTCCCTCTTCCGGCTGGGCTCTTCCCCCTGTGCACGTTGACCCCGCTGGCTGTCGACAGAAATCAAATGCTAATTTGATTAGTCTCCTCTGCTGTTTTTTTTCACTGGCGCAGTCACCGACCCAGCCTCATCCACTTTGCTCTTACGGTGTCATTGCAGAAAGTCGACTTGGCGGTCGCTCCTCTTGCCATCACCTATGTTCGAGAGAAGGTCATTGACTTCTCCAAGCCCTTCATGACGCTTGGGATAAGTATCCTGTACCGAAAGCCCAATGGCACCAACCCCGGGGTCTTCTCCTTCCTAAACCCTCTCTCACCTGATATCTGGATGTATATTCTGCTGGCTTGCTTGGGTGTCAGTTGTGTGCTGTTTGTCATAGCCAGGTAACATGACATGTTCCCCTCACTCTCACCTCACTTCGCTTTCTCAGTCCCAAAGATGTTTCCTGGAATTTTTTCAACTATCACATCAGTTCCTAACTGCATCATAAGGGAAAAACCGCAATGTTACTCAGTGGCACACATTACCAACCTTATTCCCAGCACTCATTTTGACACAGTAAAACAGTCAATAATAAGATAGATACAGTTCGTGGAATTAGGCGAAAAACAACACTTATTTCAAACTTTTCAACGCGTGGTCCATCCATCCATCCATTTACTGAGCCGCTTCTCCTCACTAGGGTCGCGGGCGTCCTGGAGCCCATCCCAGCTATCATTTGGGCAGAAGGCGGGGTACACCCTGACCTGGTTGCCAGCCCATCGCAGGGCACACACAAACAAACAACCATTCACACTCACATTCACACCTACGGGCAATTTAGAGGAGTCAATTCACCAACCATGCATGTTTTTGGGATGTGGGAGGAAACCGGAGTGCCCGGAGAAAACCCACGCAGGCACGGGGAGAACATGCAAACTCCACACAGGCGGGGCCGGGGATTGAACCCGGGTCCTCAGAACTGTGAGGCTGACGCTCTAACGGCCACCGTGCCGCCACGCGTGGTCCAAAGTAAAAAAAATGTTTGTGAGGATCTGGAAAAGGGTGTTGATACAGGAATTGATTTTCACTATTAAAAAGCATCAATGGAATCCCCCATCCCCGTTAAATTAGTACATCCTAGCTTAAACAGATGAACAATACCAAACAAACTCATTTACAGCCCTTTGCAAATTTAGTTTTTCCCTCTTGACAACAGTTTGGCTTTCTTGCAGGTCTGCGATTTTCTGCTTGATAAAAGTCATAGTCAGAGCGCAAAGAGAATTGCGCAAATAGCAAAAATCCACGAGTAATTGACGCCCCCTAAAAAGGTTTGTAATTGCCTATAGAAGCTATAAGATGGCGAGAAAGGACAACTTAGCTTAAGAAAACTCCTCAACTCACTTCAACATACTTCCTTGACACTAAAATGCCACCAGACAGTACTGTAATTGCTCAAGCCTAAGCACAAAAACAGCAAAAAGGGGAGTTTTTCAGGGAATAAAGGAGGATAGGTTCCATTAAAAATCTGCAAACAGGCAAATTTGTGAATGCCAAACCAGAAATATGTTGGGGTTCACTGTATACCGTAACTATAGTGTTGCTAAAGCAACCATTTTGATGGTCTTCGCCATTATAATTTTCAGAAAAGGGTCACACTATTTACACCCTCTAAGACGTTATTTTGGTGTCATCATTTCTTTTAATTGAAAGAATTCTAAACAGTTCAACTCCAGTCCAGTAGGTGGTGGTAATGTGCACTTCAGATCAAAAACCAAACCACACTGTAGAAACTATGTAGTTTTTGTGTAATCGTGCTAACACACAAACAAATCAATACACAGGGCCGAAAACATCAGACGGCAGACATTAGAACTCCTGGTGTAAGTACAATTTGAATGGAGTGTCAAGGACCCTTTGAAGCTAAAAATCAAGACGAATAACTGATGACTCTGATCTCATTGCCGTAAATGGGTAAAAAGAAGGGAAACTACTTGATCATCGCTTGGAAAGCTGCAAAAAATATTTAAAAATTGCTGATATTGTGCAGAAACACAGTTTTCCCTCCAAAACAACCCCCCACCATAATGCATGACCTTTATAGAGAAATGGGCGTTAACCCCCGGTCTCGGTGTCGGGGTTTAATGCACATTTCGCCCAATGTTACCGGCAAAATGATCACACGAGAGGAAAAGCAGCAACTGTCACCTAAGTTAGTTCAGAATATGCAAATGTTACTGAGTATTTAGCAACCGTGGCCGGGTAAGTGACGAGCATGCAATCATATTAATATTCATCTCATGAAACCCGCCCGGGTGCTTTGATCTAATTGTGTATGCATCATGAGTTTAATTGCAAACCACAGCGGTAAAAATAGAAAATCTAGCGCTTGTTTGGTGCACTATATTAAATTTTAAAATGCTCACTAAATGGTAGGCAGTCATGTTCTGTCATAGTTACACACCCCCCCCTCCAAAAATTTTTTTTTAAAAAAACAAAAACTCACTTTGCTTTAATCATTTGCCAGGAAAGAGTGTTGGGATTCACTGCATATAATCTGAAACAGAATCATCTTTATTTTGCCAAGTATGTCCAAAAAACACACAAGGAATTTGTCTCCGGTAATTGGAGCCGCTCTAGTACGACAACAGACACACTTTTGAGACATAAAGACATTGAGAAAAACACTCACTGAGCAATAAAGGGTTGCTAGTTATCTGGTAATGCCGGTACAATTTTAAAAAATATATATTTTTGACAATTGTGCAAAAAAATGCAGACTCCTCTAGCACTTAGAGCAGTTCGAATGACCATCGTGCAAAGGGCGCCGAGACTTAAGGAATGTACGCAGTTTAAAGTGACTAGTAGCGCAATAATCTGGGACAATGTCGATTGTGCAAATGTTGCAGATACTCCTCAGTGAATAAATACAACAAGCATAAAGGTGTGATTTTGGGCGGAAAAAAAAGTATTAGTATTAACGGAATGATCTGAGAGAAAAAAGTTCCTGAGGAAACATTGTTATTTTATAACAATAAAATGTTTAGGCGTATAAAAGTACACCTTTGTTGTTGCAGACATTTGAGGATACAGGTTATGACTTTTTTGTATTAATGCAACTTTGTTCTCATTACATTTGAACTTTATTCTCTCATCTTCAGGAATGTTTCCTTTTATATTAGGGGTTTTTCTTCATACTTTTACAGCTCTATTTTCATAACATTGCACTTTTTTTTCTTGTGAGATGCAGATTTTTTTTTTTCTTGAAAAATTATGACTTTTATTCTTCAAAACCTTTTTCTTATAACTTTACAAATTAAGTCTCGTAATAATATGACTTTATTTTGGTCACCGAATGAAATTTTTCCTTGTAAATATTATGACTTTACTCGAGTACCCTTACGACTTTTTCATAATAGTACAACTGCTTTCGTAACCGTGTAACCTTTTTCGTTGTAATATTGTCACTTCACTCCAGTGAACTTATGACCTTTTCTTTGTAATATTACGACTTTACGTTGGTAACCTTATAACTTTTTTCTCTGTAAATTACGACAAATTAAGACTTTTTTTTGTAGTTTGCGACTTCATTCTAGCAACCTTACGACTTTATTCTTTTTAGTATTACGGCTTCATTCTGGCAACCTGAGTTACTATGTTCTCGTAATCTTACAAATTATTTCGTCTAACCTTAAACCGTTTTCCTCGTTCGCGTTTATTCTGGTAACCTTACGACTGTTCTTTGTAATACAGTGGACCCCCGCAAACTTGCGGTTCAGCACCCGCGGATTCACTCTTCTAATATTACAGCTTGTTTTGCGTAACTTGACTTTTTTGTTTGTTTGTTTTATTCTTGTAACCTTATAACCTTTTCCCTTGTAATATTAGGACTTTATTCTCGCAACATTGCCTTTTCCATGCGGCCTCAGTCCTCCTTCGTTCTTTCCCAATAAACTGTTGGGAGTTCATGAAATTGTGGTCTTGCACAATAAAACACAGAACACTTCAGTCTCCTGCTGGGGATTCACATCTTTGAAGCACATCCAACACACACAAACACACACACACACACACACATCTTTTTTTTCTCTTTCCTTGCCTGAATGCGTTATCCCATCTGAAGCGGGAGACAAACACTCTTCTCCCACCGGATCCTTCCAGAGCTGTCTGTGCTTGAACGTATTTCTCTCTTTATTAACAGCAACAAATGATATTTTCTCACATCACAAGTCTCTTTCAAAGTAGAAAATGTCATCCCGCCCAGGAGAGTGGATGATTTAAATGGCATCTTTAGTTGCAACTAGTGCACCTTTGAAATCTACTGAGTGGCGATTTAACACCCTGAACATTAAGTCCTCACTTGGCCTGAGAGCAAGTCAACAGATCTATAAAGCAAGGCGGAGTAATTGAATCCAGGGGACAGTTAAAAGGAGTGCTGTTGCGTTATTGTGGAAGCAGAACAGAGGAGGCGGCGAGAGAATCCTTTTAGCATTCTGCACGCAATATGACATGTGCTCGGCGCGTGGAGGTGACCTGTCCACGTGTTCCTCATCCTCTTCTTCCCGGCGATCGGCGTGCCGAACACAGTCTGCAGGAATATAGACTGGCTTCAGGCAAAGGTCATACGGAGGAGCTCGACGTTCACGGAATACACATGTAGACGCCGAGCGAGCGGTACAAACCCAATCCAATCAAGCGCGTGTTGCACAGATTTACACCCACACCTTTTATGCAGCTCTTAGCACAGAAGCCTCGGGCTGCGGATCTGCATTATAATACCATCTATGTGCGGATACATAAACACAGTCAACCATCCCCCTGAAGAACTGACTTTGCATTTAAGTTAGCATACATACGGTATATCGCCACAAGGCCATCTTGCAGTTTCGCGTTACTGTGTCTCCAAGGAAACAGAGCTTATTGACATTGGAGCAAATCAGCAGCTGCGAGGGCACTGACAGAAAAAATGATAGTGTGGAACAGCGGCCATTTTCGAAAAGATGGTTTTCAAGGGGAAAATGAAGGAAACTGTGGAACTTGAAGAGCAATCTTGCCAAGGCGCAACCATCCCAAATGTGACTCGTTTGCCAAGTGACATTGTTCCACTCCTACACAAAAATATTGTACAAACAGTTTTTAAAAAAATACAGTAACAATTGCAATAACACATAATGGATGTTAACTGTATTACAATGCTCCCTCGCGAATAGCAACGGATCGGGAGCGAGCCCTGCCGACACGAGCAAAAAGCCGTCAGTAATTGACGCCCCCTGAAAAAGCTTTATCATTGCCTGTAGATGTCAAAGAATGGTGGCAAAGCACTGCTTTTCTATTATTCAGGGCGATGGCCTGTCGAAATGAAGCTCCTCCCCTTACGTCAAGATCGTTTCTTGGATGCCACAAGATGGCACCGAAGCAATACGTTTAGCTTCGACAGGGCTTTATGGCGTATAGGTGAGTTTATAACCAATTAAGGAAGGCTCAGTTCCAACTCAAGGATTTTTGAATTTGCAAGGAGTGAATCGCAACTCTGCGAGGGGCAACTATTATCAAATGACACTGTTATCCAGATCTGCACCCAAACCTGAGTGTCGTGGAAATGTGCACAATCCTGCTTATTAGCAAACCAAAACAATGACATCAAAAGTCTGGTATTGTACTTTTGTGCACAGTGAAGGTTAAAAAAAACGTAGATATGTTAAAAAAAAAAAATAGAAAATACAAAGTTACCTTAAATGTAAAAAATATATATACTGTGTATGTATTAGGTAGTTTATTAAAGGAAAGAAAAAAGATAATTCAGTAAAAATCTCACAAAATAAACTATTACTGTGTGAAAATTAATCTTAACAAAATTGTTTGTGATTCACAATTTAAGCTATCGAGCAGGTGCAAAAGCAGGTCACGGTCACTCGTTACTATCCGCAAAAATGTTCATAGGGCCCAATCACAAGTGCCCCAAATGCTAATGAAAAAAAATGGCGTATGTCAGTCACGCCCACTAGGCCGTTTTATGGATATATAGTTATAAAAAAAAGCTTTCAGAAGAAAGAAGAATTTTGCCAGTTGGATGTGTTGCTGTGTTGAGGGGTTGTTTCCGAACACCTGAAGGGCCTCTCAACCTTGCATAAGCCATGTATCAAGCACTTCAGCACAAACTCTATCAGCGCCTTGATGATTAACACTAACCCATTCACCTCACACTAATGCCACGCCACTTTCACTGAAGCTAATTAATAAGAAATGTCCACGACTGACCTGAAGACACTGACACTCAGCCAAAGCAGCCCCGCAGAAGTCCAAGCTAAAATTTGCTGTTTGTGTGTGTGCGTGCGTGTGTGTGTGTGTGTGTGTGTGTGTGTGTGTGCGTGCGTGCGTGAGTAATAGCCAGTGGACTTGCTGCATAGAAGACGACAGCTCCTGACTCAGGGAATCCAAATGAGCTCCAAAGATCATCACGCACTGGGACATTATCACCAGTGACAGTGTTATTCCACATTATTGATCCATTCTCACAATAAAGTGAAGGCATTTGAGAATGCCAATAAGTTGATCTCGGTGAAAGCCTGAATGATTTGGTCTCGGCACAAGTTCTGACCCTGAGGCCGCAGCGCTGCATGCGTCTCGCGCGCGCGCGCACACACACACACACACAGACACTTGCTTTGTATTTATTATACTACTGTATGTTTAATTGGAAATGAGTATTAGTTCTACACTTTAAAGAATGTTACAAGGACAGTGTAATCAGATTAGAGTTGGAATTTGATCTTTTAGAGTATACTTTAAGAAAGTCCTAACAATATTATGTATGAAGTTGTATTTTGACAAGAACACTTTATCTGAATAAAATCCTAATTTTGTCAGCATAATGTCTGTAGACAAAAAAATATATAATAGTCATATTTTTACAAGAAAAAAAAGTATTTGTATTGCCAGCATCAGGCGCAATTTTACAAGAAAAATCATAAAGTTTCAAGAATAAAGTTGTATTTTTACAAGAAAAAAAGTCTTGTAATACCATGTGTAATTTGTATTGTTACCAAGTACCACATAAAGCTATCCCTTCCATTATTTTAAACTTAAACGTGTCACTTTAACAATATTTTTAACTATGTTTACCTGATATCGTTCCTTGATGTGCTTGTAACATCACTACTATTTTTTCTCCTCATAAAGTCACACTCTTCTCGTTAAGTTTTGACTTTATTCTCACAGTGTTTGGACTTTTTCCTCATAAAAAAATTATGACTTCATCCTCGTAAAATTCTGACTTTTTCCCTCATAAAAGTAAGACTTTACTCTTCTATTATGATGATTTAGTGCCCACCCTCATAATATCATTTTTGTGTGACTACAGCAGTGAACCTGTTGTGCTCTTTTGAAAGGAATATTTCACTGACTTGCTTCTCTGTCCTCTCCCCTTTACAGGTTTAGCCCCTATGAGTGGTACAACCCGCACCCATGCAACCCAGACTCGGACATAGTGGAAAACAATTTTACGCTGCTCAATAGTTTCTGGTTTGGAGTTGGGGCTCTCATGCAGCAAGGTAGTTGCCTCAGCCTGTGGAGCTCTCTATATCCCACTGTCTCTCAGGGTTGTAATCTTTTTTTGTTGTTGTATACAAGCCAACGGCGACAGAGAAATAGACATCTGGCGTTCTCAAAAAAAAAAAAAAAAAAGAAAAAAGATTCCAATGCATAGAGCGTTAATTTCATGATAGCCAGTGTCCTCTCTCTGCCTGTGTGTGGCCCATCAGCGCCTAGAGACCAGTGGGGTGTGGAGTCAGGACGCGAGGTTACCTTGGGTACATGACTCTCTGGCCCAAACAGCCCGTCACTTCTCCACACTCTGCCTATTCATCGCCACAGAATGCATTCGATGCATGAAAACAACCTGTCTGCGGGACATGTTTTATTTTTATTTTTCCCCCCTTGCATTATTCAAAGCGCTCACTTGTGCCAGCGACTGGATGGGGAAGTGGGGGAAAGGGAGGGGGTCGTAAGCGTGGTTGAAATCCAACAATTATCTTTTCTGAGAGCTTTTTTTCAAGTGATTTCATCTTGAAGTGAAGCGAGCGGCGCATCCGCTTCGGATGAATAGAAAGAAGGCAAAAAAAAAAAAAAACCCTCAAGAGAGTTCTTGACTGTTTGACTGTTTTTGGAGCAAGCAGTGTTATCTTGTTGTGCGTTGTTACGTGGTGCAAATAGAGCTCGACGAGTGAATGCGAGATGAGTGGCTGCGGGGATGAATATATTTTGCAGCTTAACTCCTGCCGCCTCCCTCACCTCAGGCTCAGAGCTCATGCCCAAGGCGCTGTCGACGCGAATAGTGGGAGGCATCTGGTGGTTCTTCACCCTTATCATCATTTCCTCCTACACGGCCAACCTGGCCGCCTTCCTCACCGTGGAGAGGATGGAGTCGCCCATTGACTCCGCCGACGACCTCGCCAAGCAAACCAAGATCCTCTACGGCGTGGTAGAGGACGGCGCCACTATGACCTTTTTCAAGGTAGAAAAGAAAAATGCCTTTCCTGTTTCCTTTTGCTCTTCAATGTAGGTTATCCATCAAATATACTGTTGATAATCAAATAGGGCTGGGGGGGAAAAAATCAAATAACTCTGGTAAGTCGACGTCAAAAATATAGGTCGATGCAAAAGTCCTGCCCCGAAGCTCCGCCGGGACCAAAATATAGATCAATTCCGCCCGGAACCGCGTTTGCGCCGCCGGAAGCAATGTTTCATACTGACATTTATTGCAGACAATGTTAGGCCGCTGATAAACTTTGCCAAAAACGACAGAAGAGCGTTTGTAAGTGATTTGTAAGACCCCGTTACATGTCTACATTGCTAACTGCTTAGCATGTAGCATTTTACTGCCTCAAATTCTGCACACCAAATGTAGACTATACACTCAGTACCAGTATATGCAGTACCAGTATATGCAAAAATAAAATTCATTTTAGCAGTAGTAGTGATTATTATTCAATTATTTGACCAAAAATCAATAGGAGAATCGATTCTGAAAAGATTCGATAGTGACAGCCCTATAAAAAAAGACCAAAAAAAAGGATTACATTTCAAGTTTTCTCAGTTTTGACTTATATATTTTCTATCCTTTCATAGTGGTAAGGTTAGGGTGCCACCAGTAGAACTTATTCACTTGTTAAAATATATATATATATATATATATATATATATATATATATATATATATATATATATAATATATATAAGAAACACATTCAAACACTTTCCATTCCAGGACGCAGGCCGACCACAATGTTTGTTTTTGGAAACATAAAAAAAACGTTTTTTTATGGCATCAAACAGTTGCACTCAAACTGTTTCTTTACCACACAGTTAGTTTTAAGTAACATTTTAACTTACAACTGGCTTACAAGTGTATGTAAAGTGACAAAAAAAGAAATGTAATGGAAGAGTAATACAAAGATAATTCATGTGACCCAAGTATAAAAAGAAGTAGTTGTACTGCCACATTATTCTTCACCAAAAAGTATTTATCCAGGTTGGTCATTATTTTGTAATAAGCAAAAAAGCCAAAGAACAAATAAAACATTTAGAGTTAAATCCCTTATATCTTTAATGCTTTTTTTACGGGCAAATTTGCCCAGTAGGAAATTGTGCGACCTCATTCAACTCTAAAAAAGTAATGTGTTTACTTTTCAATGCATTGCCGTACTTTTTGTGCAACATCCCATCAAATGCTTGTTTGCCCATCAATCCCATCAAATCCCATCATTGCCCATCATCCCATCAAATGCTTGCACCATGAAAAGACAGTGGTTGGTTCCATGTTATTTTCTTTTCCTTTTAAACAACAATACACTGAACAAACGCTCTTTCTTCTACGTGTGAAGGTTAACGCGAGACTAGGCAACCAATTAATGCATATTATTATGTTATTATCATTATAAAACATAACTCTGTGAAGTAACAGCAAAATTGCCCAAATTGAGTCGCTAATTCGCCTCTCAATCTGTCGCACGCAGAAGACGAAGATATCCACCTATGACAAGATGTGGGAGTTCATGAACAGCAGGAGGCAGTCAGTGATGGTGAAAAACGTGGAGGACGGCATCCAGCGGGCCCTCACCTCGGAGTACGCCTTCCTCATGGAGTCTACCACCATCGAGTTTGTCACCCAGCGCAACTGCAACCTCACGCAGATCGGAGGCCTCATCGACTCCAAAGCCTACGGAGTGGGAACACCAATGGGTAAGGAGCTCAGGTTTACGCTTAGGTGAAAATTTTCAATTGTTAGGTGATGGCGTGGAATTTATTTTTGATTCGCAACATTTGACAAAACGAAACTGCATGCCATTAATTCAGTTTTCAACTTTTTGCTGTCGAAAGAACATGACATCAGCGATAGGCTACTGCAACACGACGCCTGCGGGCTGAATTATTCTGCTCAATAACAACACTGGCATCAGTCCTGCTTCTCTTGGGGTCGGGTCGCAAGGGCAGCAACCGAAGCAGAGAAGCCTCTCCCCAGCCACTTCGTCCAGCTCTTCCAGGGTGATCCAGAGACGGTCACCAGGACAACCAGGAGAGATATAGTCTCCAGCGTGTACTGGTTGTGCCCGGTGTTCTGGGCATGTTCTGGAACATGCCCAGAACACCTCACCAGGCATCCTAACCAGATGCCCGCACTACCTCATCCGGCTCCTCTCCTTGCGGAGGAGCAGCGGCTCGACTCTGAGCCCCTCCCAGATTACCGAGATTCTCAGCCTATCTCTAAGGGAGATCCCGGACACCCTGCGTAAGAAACCCATTTTATGCCGCTTGTATCGGCAATCTTGTTCTTTTGGTCACGAGCCACAGCCCGTGACCATAAGATAGAGTGGAAACGTACATCGACCGGTAAATCGAGAGCTTTGCCTTTTCGGCTCAGCTCCTTTTTCACCACGACAGACCGATGCAGTTTCCGCATCACTGCAGACGCTGCATCCCATCCATCCATCCATCAATCCATTTTCTGAGCCGCTTCTCCTCACTAGGGTCGCGGGCGTGCTGGAGCCTATCCCAGCTATCATCGGGCAGGAGGCGGGGTACACCCTGAACTGGTTGCCAGCCAATCGCAGGGCACATACAAACAAACAACCATTCGCACTCACATTCACACCTACGGGAAATTTATAGTTGTTAATTAACCTACCGTGCATGTTTTTGGGATGTGGGAGGAAACCGGAGTGCCCGAAGAAAACCCACGCAGGCACGGGGAGAACGTGCAAACTCCACACAGGCGGGGCCGGGGATTGAATCCCGGTCCTCAGAACTGTGAGGCAGACGCTCTAACCAGTCGTCTCCACCGTGCCGCCACGCTGCATCCCATCTCGCTCAAATACTGTTGAACCTCCAAAGTCATCCATCCATCCATTTTCAACACCGCTTATCCTGGTTAGCGTCGCGGGACACTGGAGCCTATCCCAGCTGACTTCGGGCGATAGGCGGACTACACCCTGAACTGGTCGCCAGTCAGTCACAGGGTACATTCACACTCACATTCACACCGTCACTGAGTGGGAACTGAACCCACGCTGCCCGCACCAAAGTCAGGCGAGTGTACCACTACACCATCAGTGACCCTCCAAAGTCAAATGCAATCAATTCTGTGATGCTAGTTGACTACCAAATTGTTCTAATTCCAGAAGAAATCCCCCCCATAGAAAATAATATAAGTTGAATACCTGTCAGGGTCAAAGTGTCACCATTAACATTTAAAATCTCATAAAAATAGAAAGAGCTGTTCAGTGCTTTATAATGAAACTAAAATAAAGTAAAATAACTCATCCTTTGAAACACATAACAGACACGTTATGGAGAGGGAACAAAAATGTCTGTGGAAACCGATACAGTAAGAAAACACCTTGAGCTTTGTGGTCGGACTTTTGCTATGTGCTGTTAATTGAATTGATAGTCAACATAGCATTTGTTAAGCTCTGGTCACTGGTTATTTTCATGCTTGCCTTTCAGCTACATACAATTTACGTTATTACTGGAGCTACACGGTAAAATTAATTTGTGAATGTAATGATCGAGTTGTATTGCTCATATTGTAAAGAGCAGACAAGTTCATCGCAAGTTCCATTTCCTGTCCTGCAGTTATCATGACACGTTTCCTTTGTGTCATAACTTGTACAACCCCAATTCCAATGAAGTTGGGACGTTGTGTTAAACATAAATCAAAACAGAATACAATGATTTGCAAATCATGTTCAACCTATCTTTAATTGAATACACTACAAAGACCCGATATTTAAACTGAACTGTTCAAACTGATAAGAGGACTCAGCATCTTTTTGCACAATTGTCAAAAACAAAAAACAACAAAAAAATTATACCGGCATTACCAGATATAAAGCAACCCTTTATTGCCCAGTGACTGTTTTTGTCAATGTCTTTATGTCTCTAAAGTGTTCTCTGTCAGTTGACTGTCTGTTGTCGTACTAGAGTGGCTCCAACTACCGGAAACAAATTCCTTGTGTGTTTCTTGGACATACTTGGCAAATAAAGATGATTCTGATTCTGATAAACTTGATTGTTTTTAGCAAATAATCATTAACTTAGAATTTTATGGCTGCAACACGTTCCAAAAAAGCTGAGACGGGTGGCAAAAAAGACTGAGAAAGTTGAGTAATGCTCACCAAACACCTGTTTGGAACATCCCACAGGTGAGTAGGCTAATTGGGAACAGGTGGGTGCCATGATTGGGTATAAAAGGAGCTTTCCTGAATTGCTCAGTCATTCACAAGCAAAGATGGGGCGAGGTTCACCTCTTTGTGAACAAGTGTGTGAGAAAATAGTCGAACAGTTTAAGGACAATGTTCCTCAACGTACAATTGCAAGGAATTTAGGGATTTCATCATCTACGGTCCATAATATCATCAAAAGGTTCAGAGAATATGGAGAAATCACTACAATTATGCGGCAAGGCCGAAAACCAACCTTGAATGCCCGTGACCTTCGATCCCTCAGGCGGCTTTGCATCAAAAATCGACATCAATGTGTAAAGGATATCATCACATGGGCTCAGGAACACTTCAGAAAACCAATGTCAGTAAATACAGTTCGGCGCTACATCCGTAAGTGCAACTTGAAACTCTACTATGCGGAGCAAAAGCCATTTATCAACAACACCCAGAAACGCCGCCGGCTTCTCTGGGCCCGAGTTCATCTAAGATGGACTTATGCAAAGTGGAAAAGTGTTCTGTGGTCTGACGAGTCCACATTTCAAATTGTTTTGGAAATTTTGGACGTCGTGTCCTCCGGGCCAAAGAGGAAAAGAACCATCCGGACTGTTATGGACGTAAAGTTCAAAAGCCAGCATCTGTGATGGTATGGGGCTGTGTTAGTGCCAATGGCATGGGTAACTTACACATCTGTGAAGGCACCATTAATGCTGAAAGTTACATACAGGTTTTGGAGAAACATATCCAAGCAACATCTTTTTCATGGACGCCCTGCTTATTTCAGCAAGACAATGCCAAATCCCATTCTGCATGTGTTACAACAGCATGGCTTCGTAGTAAAAGAGTGCGGTTACTAGACTGGACTGCCTGTAGTCCAGACCTGTCTGTCATTGAAGCGTAAAATACAACAACGGAGACCCCGGACTGTTGAACAGCTGAAGCCTTACATCAAGCAAGAATTGGAAATAATTCCACCTACAAAGCTTCAACAATTAGTGTCCTCAGTTCCCAAACGTTTATTGAATGTTGTTAAAAGAAAACGTGATGTAACACAGTGGTAAACATGGCCCTGTCCCAGCTTTTTTGGAACGTGTTGCAGCCATAAAATTCTAAGAACAATAAAGTTTATCAGTTTGATCATTAAATATCTTGTCTTTGTAGTGTATTCAATTAAATATAGGTTGAACATGATTTGCAAATTATTGTATTCTGTTTTTATTGATGTTTAACACAATGTCCCAACTTCATTGGAATTGGGGTTGTACATTTTTGTGGTTTTATCACTCAATATACTAAAAAGGGAAAGGTCCATCCTTTGCCCACTCATTGAGCTGAGGTCTTACAATATTTCCTGTTTTAAACTCAACTTTGTTTTTTTTTTGTTTTTTTTTACTTTTAAAGCATATTTTGAAATGACAATTAATAGATTAATTGATCATTCCTCATAGTCAATCAAATAATTGTAGTCAACTGAAAAAAGAAGGTACATTTCTACAAAATGTAGCATTAAAAACAAAAGGCTTCGAAAGGTTGACTTCTGCAGATGTCATGGCATATTTACTCACTGCTAGAGAGGCAAAGCCTTAATGTTGGCGGATATCTCCTAATGGTGTGATTTAGCTTATTCTTCATGTCACAAAGAGCGACGACCGTGAGGGGAAGAATTGTGGAAAGCGACTCGAAAGTGAATTTACCGCAGACCCCCACCCTCCCTCATGTCTGGCTTGACGCCACGTAAATTGTAGCCCGGCGTCAAAGCGCCTCAACAAAACACTTCGCCGGCAAACAATCAGACGACAATCCGGCCGCTCGCGCGTCTGTTTTTCTAATCTACATTTGCGCCTGTCAAAAAAGATGAGACACTCTCAAAGCATCAAACTTTTTATGCGACACTCATCATTCACGCCGGGGAGCGTTGTGTTGTGTTGTGCTGTATGCAAAGCAGCCGGCGGGCGGATAAATGTATCCCAAGGGTACTGGAGTCGAAAGCTGCTGCTGATTTCTGTCCCAGTTGCCATAAAGGTTAAAGTGGTCGCCACGAGGCCAACGGGAGCACTGCGACCGGCGTGTCGGAGAGGGCGGGGGGGCTAATGGCCGCATCCATCACGGGCGATATGAAGGCCATCAAAATACGGATGATTAATTCTGGCCATCCACATCTGGAGCTGCCTCGTGTTGATGAGCGCGGTGCGGTTATAGATCTGCAGAGATGCGATGATTGCCGCGGCCGTAACAAAAGCCGAGGCGGCGTCGTGATGTATCGCCCCGCTGCGCCGTCGACTTTACACGGACGTCCTTGAAATGGACATCAGACCTTCCCGGTTGCTTTTCATCGGTGCCACGACGCAGTGTATCAGACGTAACCAGCTATATTTCAAATCCTTCATTTCCCTGATAAGTGCTACACTGATAAATGCATAAGAAAAACTACTGATTAGGATGTCTGCTGCAGGAGTTATTACTTCTCACTAATTCATTTCGCTCTCACGTTGAGAGTGTTCAGCTCTGACTGTTTCAGAATAAAGCTGATTACGCTTCCTCAAATGTTTCCTCTTTGATGGAAAATGTCTCTTTTAATCACTAAATGTAGCAGCTCTCACAAAAGAATAGGATTTCCCCCCCCCCGACTTTGGACGTCCTTGCCGTTTGTTTTTTTTTTTTTTTTTTTCCCTCAGTGAAGTTCGTTCGGTCGGGTGTGAACGCAGAAATCGAACTTGGGTGCCGTCCAAAAATCGGTTGAGGCATCTGTTTTCCTCTGCCAAAATGCTTGCTCATGTGGTGTTCAGTTTGTTTTGTGTGTGTGAGAAACAGGTATGTGCGCACGTAGCCACTAGGTGGTGATCGAGCATCTGCCCTTTTGCCCTGGATGAAAAAAAGTGCCCTTTTTCCAGCAACCCATGTTTTTCTTCATTCAGTAATATTTACATTAAGAAAAATTCCCCTCTCTCTCATCAATTTTACCCAAAGTGTTTTTTCCTTGGAAGAATTGTACATATGCCTACAGCTTCCCTGCCTTGCCCCCCGGCCCCCTCCTTCTCCTTCCCCTTCATTTGAACAGGGGTGTGTTGACTTTTTATATCCACTCCTTAATATTGTTGTCCTCTGTCTCTATTGTCAGGCGTTGCCGTGGTTCACTTTCGCTGTGTCATCTCTATGCGTTAGCGTCAGTGTGTGTTTCGCATCATTGCCTTGCGTCACTTTGATGTGGTGGATGCAACCTTCACAGGCGTACTGCATAACCTTGTACCTGCTTCGAGATGAGTCGATCCAACTGGCAAATGAACAAATCGGGTTTGACGACATCATGGTCACGTGTTGGTTGTGGTGGTGTGTAGACACACTAAACAAATACGTCTTGAGTTTAGCATGGAGACGGACAGCATGATGTCCGATTATAGTTTTTTTTCTGCGTGAAGCTGGGATGGGCATTTGACAAAATTCCCTTAATCAAGTTTGGGAAAAATTACATTCACATATTTAGTATGAACTTCTTTTTTTATATAACTAAATTACATGATTTTTAGAATTCAGTATTCATGTTAAGAATTTTATTGAATTTTTTCTCAAAATCTTTTTGACAATCAAACATAGTACTCTGTAGCATAATATACTCGCAGGTCACTATTTGCATATTTTCTGTGGAACTTATCACAAGCTATTCGCTGTACAGTATGTTGAAGTGAGACATCCTGAGTGAGAGACAAGCTTTGTAAGTCAGGAAGAAAGTTTAGCCTGGGCGGTTAGTGGAAATTACGGAGAGTCCTCGCTGCACGCTCATGCAGAACTTCCGGTGCATTTTTATTTTTTCCAAAATTAGATAACCTATAAGCCATAGGTGTCAAAGGCAAGGCCCGGGGGCCATATATGGCCCACCACATCATTTTATGTGGACCATAAAACCAAATCATGTGTGTTGACTTCATGTTTACTGAAATATCAAAATTGCAAATTGTTTTTATTACGTTGAGATATCGCAAGCATTTTTTTGTTACTAGTGCCCTTTTGAAAATAAATAGAAAATATATTTTTTTAAAACAATAAACAACAATATTTAATAATAATAAATTAATTCAACATTCCCTAAAAAAATCCCCTTTATGTCATGTTCATACTGCAGGTCAACAATTAACAATTTTTACTGACTTCTGATTTCATAACTACTTCGATGAGTTATCCATCCATTTGTTGTTTATATGTAATAAATAATATGAGGCAATCATGCTTTAACATGGGCTCACAGTCATAATGGCCCTCCGAGGGAAACCATAACTAAGACGGGAGGCGCGACAAAAATGAGTTTGACACCCCAGCTATAAGTCATTTGTTTTTAAGTTTAATGTTGTAAAATTAGTTTGTATTGATATTCTCTTGTGGCATTATAGTTTGCAGTATATTTAGTTTACACTATTAATATAGGCAATCAAAAATACAAAATTGGGTGGGCGTCAATTCGTCGCGGTTTTTCACTGTTCGCGGCACGGTTTAGCTTTAAAAATGGAGCAATTGCTTCAAGATATGATAATAATAATAAACAATCTATGAAAGGTGATTCTAAAGAATCAGTTCATTGAATAATCAATAACTATGCCAATCACTAAAAGGAAAATGTGTTACCTTTAAAGTGCCCTCAGTTTAAGATCAATTTGTGTGCTGTTTTCTTTTTCCTGTTTACATTCTTGTGATCAATAAGAGAAGTGAAAGATCCCGGGTGGCTCGTGGTAACGCATTTTGCTTCACTTGGATTATTTTGCCATGTGAAAAGAAACCTTAGCCTGGGGGGAAGCAGACCAAGTGTAAAAAAAAAAAAAAAAAAAACTATCAATGGATTTGGCTGTGAGAAAGCAACCTATAGGCGTGAAAGCACGTTTAATCTTTAAGTGCTCGTCGGTTCCCCCCATTCCCTTTCCCAAAAAGCAGAGCTATCGACTCAAAGCGTTAGCGTAGCAGCCGTTCGTCTGCGTGGGAGTGATGGATGCCTTGCGCTTTTCAACATTTGTAAGGTAGTTATGAATGCACGTAGCGTCAAGCGTCGCACTTTTCCATTTGCTGCGGCTCCAGCTCTCTATCCTTGTCTCTGAGGGCTCATCCTATTAGCATTTATCCAAGGCCTCCTTTGTTAGGCCATCATTTATCATTTGAAATATGATGGAGGGGTTTGCGGCGAGAGGGAAGCGAGGGGAGGAACAATCAGGAGTCTGTGATACTTGAGAGATCTCCCATCTTCAAATGAAGCATATGCTTGAACACATGAACATGCAAATTGAGCCGATGTGTATCCTTAAGCGTGTGTGCGCACGTAAGCATGGAAGTAGACTTTAAATCAATATTATGTAATGTTTTTACTCCAAAACAACAGCTCCAAAAAAGTCGCGTTTATAGGACATGGCTTGCATTAAACATGCATTCATTCCATACCTTTATATGTACTCTACAATAAGTAACTTTTCCCATCAAGTTAATAGTTTAAAAATCATGTTGGCACACTGGCTCAAGTTAATGAAATAATGGTGGACCAGCTAGGACACCTCAGTTGAGAGCGTTGATTGGACTTTGCCACATAATAAAATTATGTTGTAGCATTATTACAATCATTATTAAACATGAGATGTACTTTTAAATGTTGTTGTTTTTTTATTTATTTCATTACATTTTTTTTCTGTGGTTACCAAGTACATTGGTGAGCACCAAATGAACAGCTCCACATCATACTTTCAAGTGGCTTAGAAGTCAGTCACATGTTCGGGGGAGCCCTGGAGCAACTTCAACAAACAAAAATCAAATATTATTTCCTGGGGAATTTCCAAAAAAAGAAAAAAACATTTTTTATTCACTGTCAAATGAAAAGCATTTTTCTCCAGGTTTATGAGTTTTATATATTTTTAAAAACATGAGTAAAAGTAATTTTTGTTGTCTTAAGCGTGCCTAAAAATCCCCTAATTTAAAGTGCATCTTTTTCATTGAACTGTCAATTTCAAAGTTACTAAAAGAAACAAAAATAACAACTTTACAACTATGTCCAGAAGAGAGTTTTTACTGTTTTGCCTTTATGCACCATCACAACGGTTTCCAATTACAACAATCAAATGTGTGATTGAAGTGTAGACATTCAGTTTTAGATTAGATTGAAGACGTTTTACAAAAAGACAGCAATGACCTCTTTGCGCGGAAGCCATTTTATACTGAGTTTTTAGGGGGCTGGATAGATGGGCCATCATTTTTAATATTTGCAAAATAAAGATAGCATCTGAAAAACTCAGTCAGTGTCCAAATACTTGTGGACCTTAGTGTATGTTTAAAAAATAAATAAATAAATAAAAAGTCTGTGTAATTGTCTGGCATTGCCTTTTTCGTGTCCAAATAAATGGACTCCGTGAGATGAAAGGATGATGGATGATAACAGAAAATGATGGATGACACTGGGAATGAACTGCAAAATAAAAAGACTTGATTCTGTAGTCGTGGAGTCCGCAACAGATGGGAAACTATTAAACATAACTAGAATGATTTTCCAAAACTTCAAAGTTTAATTTGTTGGCTCCATTATCACAAAAAAAGATGGTTTACTTTTTTAATTGTAGTCGTATAGTGTAGTAGGTATTTTCCCCTTCAACGTTCCACGGTTATGATTTTGCAAATGGATCTAAATGGAAATTTGTTTAAAAGGCAAAACACTGCCTTTGTTGATGATTTGAATTTCCTTCTTTTTTTACATCAGAAATAGAAATAGACGTAACGTGCTTTTAACATGGTTTATAAATGAATGATAAAGCTTACCCTGAGCATTAATCTCTCTCTGGGAAGAGAGAGAGTGTGTGTGTGTGTGTGTGTGTGTGTGTGCGCGTGTGTGTGTGTCTGTATGTCGCACTTTTTTGTGGAAGCGGCGGGAACAAGACCCCGCTCAGCTCCTCTGCAACCATAACTCCTCCTTTGATCACCCATGTAGCTCCTACTGTGCCACTAATACCGCCACCCTCCCACGAGCTCCCCCCTCCCCACCGCCCCCTACTCATCATGCCATTCAACGGCTCACAAATAATGAAACCCCATCTCAAATATACACACATAATCCCGCTGCCGTGTAATATACACCCAGCTGGGTGGCTGTTTACTGCATGCGCACACCATTTGCGGCGCGTGTGCAAACAGCAACTCGTTCGATGCTTCTGAAACCGATACTTTGTTGCCAACTTGCTGTGTGTTAATGGGAACGTAGAGTGTGAATGGACTCACCCCGTGACTATCAGGATTAGCGGGATCCAAAGGAGGACTCCCCGTGTGCAGCCATATGTAACGTGTCAGGTCGTATGTTGGCACCGACGTAAATGGCTTCATTCCCGCCAAGAGGTACTTTGCGCTTCAGCTTTGCCGGCACGGGTGCCGACTCAAGGCCCGCGGCCCAGCGCCGGCCCCCGGCATCATTTTATGTGGCCTGTGAGAGCTTGCACACAAAAAAAAATGTTATTCTCAACTTCTGTTCAAAAGTAGTTATTCATTCATACATTCATTCATCTTCCGTGCTGCTTATCCTCACGGGGGTCGTGGTAGTGCTGGAGCATATCCCAGCTAACTTCGGGCGAGAGGCAGGGTACACCCTGAACCGGTCGCCAGACAATCGTAGGGCACATAGAAACAAACAACCATTCGCACTCACATTCATACCTATGGGCAATTTCGAGTTTTCAATTAACCTACCACGCATGTTTTTGGGATGTGGAAGGAAAACCGGAGTACCCGGAGGAAACACACGCAGGCACGGGGAGAACATGCAAACTCTACGTAGGTGGGGGCGGATTTGTACCCGGGTCCTCAGAACTGCGAGGCAGACATGCTAACCAGTCGCCCAAAACTAGTTGTATGTTTTAAAAATTATAATGTTCTTTGCATATTATGTTGGTGGTTCACTATTTACAAATTCACAAAAAAAAATGTTCTTGAGTCTGTATGTCCTTACTCTGATACCCCTATAGCACCTCCCGACTACTTCATAATTTAGGATTTTCGTAAAAGATCTCAATCTTAGTAAATCACATGCAACACGCCCATCAAAGAGTGAACGCGCAATTTAGCGCACGCTATTTGGGATCAAGTCTGTTAACAAACACAGTGCAGCTCAGCTTCTGACTTGCAGAAATCATGCCAAGCTATATGCTCTGTTTTTTGTTTGTTTGTTTGTTTGTTTGTTTTTTGACACAACGTTAAGTTTGTTAACGCATCACAGCAGTGCAAAAAAAAAGTAGCGCTTCAAGTACAACTAAAGCAATAATAAATGTCATTCTTAGTGTTTATATAGCATAATCATTCACACAGCTCAAACTGTTATTGTTGCACTCGTCTGCATCCTTCCTAAAAAGAAGCCAAATAATTGATGTTGCACTTTTGCGCTGAGAGTTAAGCTGTTGATATTTTATTATATTTGTTATAAAATCTGTTCCTTTTTCCAAAAATGATGATTAGCATTTAATGTTGTTGTTTTTTTCTTCCCTTACTGTACTGAATGTGAAAGTAACCATGATCTTAAAACTTGGGTACATTTGGCGTGGCACTCCGCGCAACCATGACTACAATATGGGCCTGGAAAACTGTTTTGATTGATGGATGTATTACTTACAATTTGAAGCACATCCAGCAGTAGAAGCCACTAGTGTAGTTTTCCTAGAATGTACCCTAGCAAACAAAAACAAAAACACCACATGACATCATCATTGTTTTTTTGTGTGTCTCCCGTAGGCTCTCCATACAGGGACAAAATCACAATTGCCATTCTGCAGCTGCAAGAAGAGGGCAAGCTGCACATGATGAAGGAGAAATGGTGGAGGGGGAACGGCTGTCCCGAGGAGGAGAGCAAAGAGGCCAGCGCTTTGGGGGTGCAGAACATCGGAGGAATCTTTATCGTACTGGCCGCCGGACTGGTCCTGTCTGTCTTTGTGGCCGTGGGGGAGGTCCTATACAAGTCCAAGCAGAACGCCCAACTGGAGAAGGTACGATTTTTAGTTGCCTGGCTAAAGGGCTGGGCGATACGGCAAAAAAAATGAAAACAAATTCAAAGTTTTAACAAAATCACAATTGATTTTTGTACATTGTACATTTTTTTTTTTTTTCATTTTTGTACATTGTTTGATCTTTTTTAATGTTGTTTTTAAACTTACCGGTACTTTGAACTGCCAGTTTTAAAGCCTCTGTACTGAAAATTAAAGAGGCGAGTGCATAGTTCAACATTTCAAGAATGCAATACTCCTCCCATCATTATATTTCCATACTAAGCAAACAAGGCGCATTCAAGCAAATAAATATCAAAAAATATGAGAACAAATTTCTCTCAACAGTGCACTAATTTACAGTCCGGATTTATTCATTTTTTGGGGGATGCATTATGAGTCTAGATACGCGGTAAACATTTTTGCTTCTCTCAAATGTGCGTCTTCTTTAATAACAATAGAGATTAGCTAGTTCTGTCATGTTACAAACCACCTGAATAATGCCGATTGACACGATTGATTACTGCTTTGGTCCGGTGGCTGCACCGCTAGTAGCAGCAAGCTGCTAATGCTACGTAGCATTAGCACGCACGTAGCAGCACGACGTACTGTTGCTGGTAGAATTAAGTGACAGGCAACACCGACTCCGCTCGCATTTTATGCTTTCCACGTAATCACTTTGGGTGGTGTTTTTAGTTCCCCAACCACCATATTGCCTCTGAGACACAGGAAGTAGCCTGCTAGCCAACAAACCGAAAAACAAACGAATAAAACCGTTTCCCACAACCCTAAATGAAAAATGGTAGAGTGCAGTCATTTTTACGAACGGGTAAACAAATACTTTTGTTTAACCTTGGTCGCGCTCTGCTGAGTGCCTTTCTCGTTTACAAATGCAACTTTTTAATTTGGTGGCACAGCGTCGACATTGATTTGACTTTTTAGAATGCAATGAGGTCACACATGTTTTCACTGTAGTGTTAATACAGCGCGGAAGGCAGTGTTACTTTAAAAAATGGCCTCAGTGCATTTGTTTTTCCCACCTGCCACCTCGCCGCTGATTAGTTTGTGTTTGTGCGTACGTTCCGAGCACATCTCAGCGATCATTAATCAAGATCCCGGCTCGCAGTGTTTGAATCATTTCAAATGCCACAACATCCACGCTGGCGAGGTGGTTGTTCATTTACTCGCCTCCCTCCCGCTCGCTCTATTCTTTCTACCTGTCACCTTCCTCCAACATGAAACCAATGGCTTTTTGCTTTTTTGTTTTGTTTTTTTTATCCGCCTCTTCTTTCCCCCGTTCCTTTTTGCCTGCACACACTTCCGGTGCTTTTCTTCTTCTATAATCACCTCGTTCAGAGAGGGCACAAGATGTCATTCATGCACCAGTCAAATTGTGTGTATAAGTGAAAGAAAATTACCTGCTGTCCAAGCCGCCTACGTGTCACACTCCTACACACAAATTGGATTCAGCATCATCCATTTGGCTTGGGAATGTTGGCCTAGCAGGCACATGAACATTTTATATAAAGGATTTCATGTCATGTACACAATGTTTGGACAAAAACAGTTCACATATAGTCAAGGTTGCATAAGATTCGCTTGTTTCCAAAGGAAATCTTTCTCAGAACGACCTTTTTTTGGGTGAAAAAAAACATTGCCGATTTCGAATAACTTTAGCCTGATCACTCATGTTTTCTTTAATGATTGGTACACATTTTATAAATTCTGCCAGGGTTTCTAAACGTATTAGAACAACTGGATGTACAGGCAGTAATTAAATCAAATATTGTGTGTTACTGTTTCGCGTACATGGAGCGAAAGTTTGAGAGGAATGGTATTAATAAAAATAATATTTATAATAATAATATTATCATAAATACAAATTGACAAATTGTACCTTTACATCAATAAGGGTTCAGTCAGCTAGGTATTAGTTGAGTCATATGTTTATTTAAATAATACTACATAATAATTCATTTAAATTAAAAGCAAACACATATTTCTATAAACTATAAAAAATCAATACAAATAAGTGTAAGAAATTACAATAATGTAAAAATGTTTAAAAAGTAAAAAAATAAAATCATTAAAATAAATAAAAAATTACTACAAAATGTTATTGATCTGATTTTTTTTTAAAGAAATTACATTAACATTTTAGAAATTGCATTAAATTAAAATTTAAAGACAGGGGTTGTACTATGGTTACCGGATTTATCTACATGAGCGAGTCAATACTTTAGAAAGAACTCTCAGTAAGATAGCTACCAGGTAAGTAAGCCAATTTCAGTTATATAGCATTTTCAGAGAGGATTTACAAAGTGTGTCATATATAATAAAGTCATACATTTTACAGTTATAACTATACATTTCAAACAAATCAAAATCAATTTTTAAAAAATCAAAAACAATCACAACTTATTGGAATTTCTCTCTAGAAACATTTGCTTTTATCTGCTTTTTTGTTTAGTTTTTTTAATGTCCACTGAAGAGGCACCTCTTAGCTCAAAAGAAGGTCAATTCGCCCAATTTGGGGGCAATGCACCGGAAGACTTCATCACCGTTAGTTTTTAATCTCGTTTGGTTCTCGGGTGCAGGTGTGCCTAATGTGGCGTCCCGTGAGCGTAATCATCGGTGTTGCGAGCAGTGCGGCGTAAACCCTCGTCTCCTTGCTGTCTCCGCTGTGCGCAGAGATCCTTCTGCAGCGCCATGATGGACGAGCTGCGGGTGTCTCTGAAGTGCCAGCGTCGTCTCAAGCAGAAGCCGCAGCCGCCGGTCATCGTTAAGACGGAGGAAGTCATCAACATGCACACGTTCAACGACAGGAGACTCCCCGGGAAGGAAACCATGGCGTGAAAAGACAAAAAATAAAAAATAAGAACTTCCCTCTGTGTGGGGGAACGCAGTGAGTGGAGCTGGGTGACATCATGACTGACCTTTACCGCCGTGTAAAGTTGACGATCTTTTTTTCTTTTCTTTTTTTATTTGTTATGTAGAGAGATGTTTCCTGTGGAAATCAAGCTAGCTGAGCAGTGTCACCTCACTGTGATGGTCATTTTGTGAAGGCAGCTGGAGATGAAGAGGGCTGTATATGCTGAGAGTGGACTAACACACACAAACACGCGCGCACACACATAAATAGTGACACAGGATGTAGTTTTTCTGTTCAAGTCCGACCTCTGTGTGACCCAGCCCATATTTCCCTTCCCCTTAGTTTCTTTAGGATTATTTGGAGAATTGGAAAATAAATAATAAATCACATCAACAAGAGGACGAAGAGTAGACATCGCCAAACAGATTTCCTATGAACTGGTGTGTATATTTCGGAATCATCTTTGCCAACTCATCGTACCGTCTTTTTCCTCGTGCCAAAGCTTTTGGTTCAAAAGCCTCAATGTAATACGCTTCTAATGTCTCTCTAAGTTGTTGTTTTAATGCAGGATTTCTACAAATAATAATAATAATAATAATAATAATAATAATAATGTTTGTTTTTGTACAAGATCAAGACATTTTATAGGACTTTGTATCATGGTAGCCGCTCCCGAGGACACGACATGTAGCGGACGCAAACGAAGCCCTCGCTCAGACTCCTGATGCCTGGGAGGCTTCCACACGCTGCTCTGTAGGATTCATCCCGCTCACTTATGCCGCATTCCCGCTTTCGGTCTTTTCATTCTTTGTGTGTTTGCGTGTCTGGAGAAAATATGGCTATGTAATAAAGCTATGCTTGAAGTCACAAAGGTGCTTATCTTTAAAACAGACTACTACACGTAACGAGTCTTGGTTTCTTAGAAAAATAAAACAACAACAACTAAACAATCAATCCAATAGGGCTATCGTGTTTCAAATAAGAAAGCTGCAGTACTATAAAAGCCACCATATTTGTAGTTCCCACATACTTATATGACTACAAATGATTGACAGTTTTCAACCAATCAAGACTTACACACACGATAAAGCGATTTTTAGCATTTTTCTCCTTTCCAGTCAGCAAAATCCTGATGGCTCTAAAATATTACTCATACCGATTATCCTGCTAAGTGATTTTTTTTTTCCACACCCCGATCTGCTCAGAAAATTAACCAACTATCGTAAAGGGTAAACCTCAAAAACTCCGTGATTGTGACATGTAACGAAACAAAATCAATTAGGAATCGACCTGAAGCTAACAGTTAGCCTAGCTTTTTGTTATTGTTCTTCTACTCCTAGTACTTATTGTTCTTCTTTGGTTTTTGTTTGGATTTTTTTGTGGGGGGGGCAGTCTGGGTGCCATGTGGCACTCGGCTGCCTCTCACAGGTCAGACTTGGTACTGCACCAGTTTTCCCTGTCATGTGTGGGGGCTCTCCCATTTCCAAAATCGGTTAAGATGTTAGAAAATGGGTATTTGTGTACCCGTTCAGCATAAAAGCAAGAATCTTCGCCAGACCCAATATATTTGCAGGTCAGTGCTTGAGGTGCATGTTCTGTGTCAGCACTCTACCGGACATTATCGTAATACAATCTTCTTCAACCTTCCTAGAATTATTTATCAATGTCAATGCCTATTGATTTTGACATCCAACACAAGATGACAGAGGACACTGACGTCAAAAGTCAGATTGGTACATGTTTCTGCTCAGCTCTTGAACTCGGAGCGATTAAATCTCTTTCAGCTTAAGAAATATATTGATTTTTCAAGAGTGTTTGATCCAAGATGCTTGAAGGTAGCTGTCGAAAGTCAAAAGTGTGACTTTGCTTAATAATTAAACATTCTCAGTTCAGGGTCGTGTTTATCATGCTTAGAACTGGGAATCTACTTAAGTCTGAAAGTCACTGTATATGACAACAAATGATTTGGCCCTGTTAGATTTATGTTCGTGTTCGGAGTCCATTTTCAATCGATTCTCGTGCAGCGCCATTATGACAGCTTGTATCTGTTTTTGGTTAGCATTTTTAGTATACTGAGTCATAGTTAATTAGTTGGATATTTAGTGGGGCATGGGCCTGTATCAGATTTTCTTTCCCTCCTCCCTTGCATTCAGTTTTAGACCCAAATGGCAAGTCAAATCAAGATGTACTTCAAGTTTTTACACTGCTGGGCATTATTTTAAACCAGTTTCAAACTTTCAAGCACTATTATTTTATGTATCAAACAAAGAATCATATTAATTTTGAAAGACAGAAAAAAAAACAGGGGCAATCGAAGCTATGTATTAGTCGCTTACAATCTAAAAGAATCCAAAGATATTCAGGGATCCTTACTCCATGATGGAACGAGATCTATTGACTTTTCAAAGCCATTGGTTTATCTAGTTTTGAAACAGACTGACTTTTCTTCATTATTGCATTGAATGTAATCAAATTGTGTTATTTTTAAAAGACCGGTCTTGTCTTTATAGAGCAAGGAACCATATGGCTTGCATTGTAACAACAATCAAAGTAAATCATGGAAAATATATAAATAAATATTATGGAAGGTACATCATTATTAAAAACAGAATGATATTTTTAAAATAATTAGGAAAATGTAGATCGATGCAGAAATAAAATCCATATATATATATACATATATATATACATATATATATATATATATATATATAATTTATTTAACAACTTGCTGTAATTTAGTACATAGTAACCTGTAAAAGGGTTGAATAATAAGCCGTTTCTTGTTTAACGAGCGTGACCATGTTGTGGGTTTACACACGCGCGAAACCTCTCACAAGAAGAGAACCGTTGAGTGGTTCGCCGTGCTCCATGCTGTAACATGACAAGCGCGTGTGCTGCTCCTTCTCCATCCAACGCTGTTCACTAAATCAGCTCCAAGGATTTGCACCACAGGGATCCACACACACACACACACACACACACACACACACACACACACACACACATACGCACACACGAGGACATCTGCGCTGTACATGAAATGATCTCCCGTTGTATGATGGTGTGTGTGTGTGTGTGTGCGTGTGGTGGGGGGCTGGCCAACATGATGCTGAAACCATGTTTTCTTTCCCCAGTGTTGCTTGTTATGTGCCGTGCAGCTATAGATTTAGTGGTGCAAGACTGAACACATGTATTAGTGACTTCACAACAAAAGGCTGTGCTGTAAAAAAAAAAGCTTCAATGGCTGGAAGTTGACATTTTTACAAACACAATAATGTCATTAAAACGTGTCACCATTGCAGTTTGGCCATGGATGTATTATTACAAATCCTTTATTAACTGTATGGTTAATTTATTTTTCTTTTTTGAGGAAAAATTACTACATAAGCAAAAGTGTAAAAAGAAGTTAACCTCTGTAAATCATAAATGCAACAGAACCTGCATCTTAACTCTGAAAACAAGTGGCGTCCTCCATTTACAACAAAGTTCCTTTCCTATGGTGGTAACAAAACCTGAATTTGTATCTAAGTAAAATCTCTATAGTCACTAATTCAGTCATAAAATTAGAACTACAGTAAATATTTGTATTTAAAATGTTATATTTTTAAGCTACAAATTAAAAAATACATATTAAATGAAAAACAGTAATTACACATGACACGGTACTGAATTGTAGAGAAACTCACCTTTTCAGTTTACTTAAAACTGCGCTCAGTGGCGGACTTGGGTGTCCAGCATGAGTCCCCCTCCAAACTACATAAGAACTGGAGCACCTTTGTTTGCATCAGTGGTCAGCACACGCAATTCCGAGGTACTTAGTTATTATTACGAGGGTCATTCCTACCACAACAGTGTGATGTTAGCTAGCGAGCTATGCCTGCTTCCCTGATAACCGCAATTTAAGAAACAGCTCAGTGTTGTAATTTAAATTCACAAACGAGATGTCGATGCCTTGGATGAGACCGCTCGCCGAGCAGAGTCCCGTCCGCTGGTTAGCTTGCAGACTCGCTGTTGGCTAGCGCCGATCGTCGTGGCGTGGAAAACCCCGGGACGACACGCTCGGGTTATGTTCCAGCCACCTTTAAGCGGATGTATTTTAACAGCTCAAATGTTAAGGGACGTGTAGGCATAAGAAAGTTGCTAGATGACAGATGGGAGATGTTGCAGAGACAATGGCTTAATTTTTCACAATTTTGTAGCCTCATATAGTTGGCGATTCTTTTAATATATATATTAAAATTTGTCTCGTGTCAAGGAAGGGACTAAGAGCTCATTTCCATCTATGGCATTTCGCATGACGTTAACAGTAAACTAGTGACCTTTTGGTTAAATGAAATGCACGCTTTTGCGTTTACTTTGGAAAGTGGGAGTCTTCTTTTCATTTCCTCAAAGTGATGTTATACAATATAGTGAGAAGGGTATTTTCCTCATACAGCATTTAATTAAGTGTGAGTTTAAATGTGTGGGAAAAAGAATGTTTTCATGTAGTCTCTCTCTCTCTCGCTCTCTCGCACTCTCTCTCTCTCTCTCTCTCTCTCTCTCTCTCTATATATATATATATATATATATATATATATATATATATATATATATATATCCATCCATCCATCCATTTTCTGAGCCGCTTCTCCTTATTTATATATATATATATATATATATATATATATATATATATATATATATATATATATATATCGCAGATTTTCTCGATATTGCAGATTTTCACCTATCGCTGGTACGTATCGCAGAGGCTAAACAGGAGTTCACTGTCGTGTCTCCCTGATATTCGGTAATATGCCATCAAGAGTGCACAAATCCAGGTGACCACGACTATTTGGCTTTGGTAATAACGATGCACGGCCTGACGATGTAAGGCCCGCAATGTTCCACGCTCGCTGTTTCTTTTATTGTTTATTGTTATTTGGCACCTGTGGCTGGCGAGACACCTCTGCCTTTCCCAATGGGTTTTTTTTTGTTTTTGCGAGCGTCATTGATGGGAGCTGCTCGCAGCTGTGCAGCCACAACAGTAATGGCCGCCAATGGCTGCCCTCCAGATTGACACGGAAGGTCAGAGCAGGCGTTAGCGCGCCCACAGACGATCATTAAGTCTGTCACAGTTATTTCCATCAGATTAAGTCCTCTTCCTCCTTTTCCTAAGTGCTCCTCTGAACACTATCCTTGGATAACGTTGTGTTCATTAGCCAATTAATGTGTGCCATGACAAAAACGTCTTTCAGAATGTGACTTTGCTTTGTCGTACATAGCCTACACAATATTGGGCAAACGCACCGCACTTTTATGCTCATTTAACAGCATAACTGATTTGAAAAAAATAATGATAACATCAGACATTAGGAAATATTACGTGAACACTGAGGAGATGGAAATTTGAATGAGGGACTGACTATCTGAGTGTGTTGTTTTAGTTTGGACTATTTTTCTAATCGTAGCTAAATATTCTGTCATCGTTCTGTGCCAGTAGGCAATTCCCGCGACAGTGCTGATATTTGAGGTGTCCAAATGAGTGTTGTCGCTGTGCAGTATGTGTGAGGTGGGAATTGTTTGCCACGCGTCAGGTGTCGGGTGTTTGAAAACGGCGGATTTTGTGCACATGAGGATGCATTTGTGCGTGGCGGACAACATGCCAACACGTGTTGGCCCGCCACCATCTCGGCTAACTGACTTAAGAGAGCTTAGACAAGAGCGTGTGCACATCTCCATTCTCCACAAGTACGACACAAATGGATATGCCTAGAAGGGTAAAAAAACAAAACGTGTATGTATGTGTCTGTGTATTTTCCTCCCTGCTTGCAGACCTGTGGTGGTGGGTGTCAGCAGCAACCCACGTACACACACACACACACACACACACACACACACCGACAAATGCAGTACTGACACTTCCACACATACGGTACGCATGACAATATATGCATCATATACTGTACCACATCATGTCAGTTAAAAGAAAAAAAAATGCCTTACTTTAAATACATCATGTTCAAACTTCAATTCCAATGAAGTTGGGACGTTGTGTAAAACGTAAATAAAAACATAATACAGTGATTTGCAAATCCTTTTTAACCTATTTTCAATTGAATACACTACAAAGACAAGATATTTAATGTTCAAACTGATGAATGTTATTGTTTTTTGTTGATGTTTTTGCAAATATTCTCTCATTTAGAATGTGATGCCTGCAACAACAAAAAGACTGGGAAAGTTGAGGACGTGTCATGAATGGGTATAAAAGGCACAACCGTTGTTCAGAAGCAAGGATGGGATGAAGTTCACCACTTTGTGAACAACTGTGTGAGCAAAAAATCCAACAGTCACAACGTACAATTGCAAGGAATTTAGGGATTTCATCTACGCGCCATAATATTGCTAAATATTATATCTTTGTCAGGGCTTTGAAAATCACTTGAGCAATATTTTATCTCACTTGACTATTGTCATACTTTGCACTATCAGCAAATTTGTCGAGCTAAGCATTCACACACCACCTGACAGGAAGTTACGTTTGCGAAAACAGATTGAAACTCCCCACAGACACAGATAAAGGAAGACCGATCCCGGAAGAGGACGACATCATTCTGGTGAGACGCTTGTTGTTGTTAAAAGGAAAGGTGATGTAACACAGTGGTAAACATGCCTCATGTCCCAGCTTTTTTGGAATGCGTCGCAGGCATCAATTTCAAAATGAGCGCTTATTTGCAAAAAAAAAAAAAAGAAAATTATCAGTTTTAACATTATATATCTTGTTTTTGCATTGTATTCAATTGAATATCGGTTGAAAGGGATTTGCAAATAATTGTATTCTGTTTTTATTGATGTTTTACACAAGGTCCCAACTTCATTGGATTCTGCTGCTGCTCAGTGGCTGTGCCAAAATCCTGATAAATCATTGACTTTTTGCTTCATTATCTAGCTGTTTTTTATGTACAAAAATAAATGGAGGTTCTGTACTTTACCTACACTCATCTATTGGTTTAAAGCAATAATCCACGATTCCTGTTGCCCCCTACGCTGGAATTACAACAAAGCTGTCCGTCACTTCGGCATGACACCAACGTGTAATAGAGCTGTTGAAAGCTGCAAGGTAAATAAAATAGGCGGAGAGAAACTCTCTATAGTTCACATTCTCTAACCAGTGCGGCGTTCAGTCCATCGCTCGGCAAAATGCCTCATTTCCGTGCCGTCGTTTCCGCTACTTCATTTGTGGTGCGCCACCAATTGGGCCAGTGTGGAAATGTATATGGTAGACACTAAATATAAAAGCTCAAATACTGAAAAATACAGCAAGATGTTAGAGGAGCTGAAAGGCTTAATCAACATTGTGTCACCTCCTCTAGTAGTGGCTTGGGTGAAAATTACCGCTTTTTCTAATGAGACTTTTTTTTTTTTTATGCCATTTTTTGTCAGGCAAAGTTTTTTTTTTTCCAAATAAAATATCTGTCTGTAGATGATGTAATTAGCTTATTATGACTAGGCATTTTCTCTTCTTTTTTTTAGTCTGGCTATACATATGGTTGTTTAAGCCTTAATAGTATATAATCACGTCATTTTTGAAAATATGTACTAATAAACAGCACTTTTGTTTGACTATACTGTACATCATTTTGTTTTGTTTTTCAAAAATCCTTTCTATACAAAACGGTCACATTGTTGTTGTTGTTTTAAAAGCTTATGTTGTTTAAGAAAACACTACTATAAATCATGTTGTTTGTTTTTTTTCTGATGATGATGTGATCTTTCTGTCTGTTATGTTGCATTTGAAGTATTTTCCCATGCGTATACTGCCCCTCGCACACGCTGAGTGACTGCTGTGCTGCTTCTGACCAACAGCACTTCCACTTTTCCCTCACTAGACTCTGCCTCGAATGTTCCTTCAGGTCCTTCCTGTCGCTCATCGCGGCTCCATCAGGCCTTTTTTCTTTCATCTGAGCCATTTTCTCCCTCATCTTACGGGACAGCCAAATGGACAAGGAGGGATGCAACATTTGATCTGCTCATACGTGAACTCCCAGAATGCACCAAGACCAAATGGGCTATTTATTTAATTTTTTTGTCTTACTCAGGAGCACTTGATCAAAGCAAATTGACTACAAAATGACTCATAATGACCTGTGTTTTAGCCTGAGAAAGAATAGCCCCCCCCCCACCCAAAAAAAAAAAAAAAACGGACTCTTGGCTGTCATTACTCATAGTGCATTTTAATGAGGGATGAATAATTCAGGTGTAATAGTGGCTGGAACAGTCCTGCAACTGCACAGTGGCTCTTTGATGGAGAGACAGGCAGCCATCTGCATGTTTACGTGCAATTTCTTTGGGGGTGGGTGGGTCGGAGGGTTCATGCACCGCAGTGTGTCGCACAAACGCACAACATGCAGGATTTGCCTTGTATTCCCAATGCCTCACCGGAAAAGGTTAACGCATACAACCTGGAGGCGGCACAACAAAGGTCAACGTGTAGTTTAAGAATGAGGAATAGGACAAGCTGGAGAACTGTGTGCAGTTTAAAAAAAAAAAAATCAACAACACTCACTCACACACACATATATGCAGGAGATGCAACAAGCACACACACTAGTCTGTGAATGCAATATGACCTTGACGAATCTCCAGAGATGCTTTATGGAAAAAGGTATAGGCAGGTAACAAAGGGAACTGAAAACAAAGCGTTGGTTAAATCGGAGCCGTCGTGAGGGATTAAAGAGGAAAACTGATCATAAAAGACGTTCAAGATTGCCATGGGGAACATGACACACAAAAAAAGGAAAAAAAGAAAACCAGTGGCTTGTGTGAGCAAGTGATGACCACCCAGCATTTGGGGATGATGGGGGAAGTGGCACGATGCTGCTCTCTAGTGGACTTGAGGAAATCAACACCAAGCGAATAAAAACAGAAGCAAGCTTGATGAGAGTTTGGTTGTAATCATTACCACATTTTTTTAAAGTTGCATTTTACACAAGAACCCGTGTATTTGGTATGTCTGTTTGTTTGTTTTTTTAACATTTATCATAAATGATAGGGGCAGCATGCTTGCCGGAATAGTGGTTGGTCCCAGTTCTGAGGTTTCTGGGTTTTAATCTTAACTCCAGATTTGGCATGTTCTCCCTATGCTTGCAATTTGCCACAGGTTAAAACTATTTTCTATGTTACTTAAAATTAACCTGAAATGGCTAACAAATGTATACATTTATGTTTATTTATAGATTTTGTGACTACATTTACAGATGCCATTTTTGTGTTTGAGTTGTGTTCAAGGATTGCTAGGACAAAGCTATTTTTGTCATTAGTTGTGCCCTTTCACCACTAGAACAATGGCAAAACATAAAAACACTTAAGTAATAGAAAATTATACATACTTTAATGCCAAAATAATAGGTTTATTTTCCAATAAAGTAAAACATTTCAAACATATTTAAAAATTGAATCCATGATTTACAGAAATTTAAAAAAGGCAGTATACTTAGGTTAAGGGTGAAAATAATAATAATAATAAGAAAACATTTTTCCCACTCGATCAGTGCTTATGTGTGTTTTCAAAGATAGAGAGCGCACATGACTCCCACTGGCAACAATGTCATGTTCAAAATGTAATTAAAATGAGGGCATTTGTCAGTATGAGGAGGGTATATATATATATATATATATATATATATATATATATATATATATATATGATTTCATGTACGAGGACATAAGGCCATAGCAATGAGAAATGAACTTCACACATTCGATGCATTGTTCTCTGTGAAGGTAAAGCCACAGTTGAGGTATGTAAAGGTAGGTAATCCTCAAATTAACACACATAAGGCTTTTGAGAGAATAATAAATAAACCATGTTCAGTAAAATATGGTGGGGAAATCATTATTAAACTTGGTTATGTTGACTTTAACACAAGCCCTGTAATTAAAACGACTGGCTTGACATTAACACATGATGACAAAACCAACAATCAGACCATATACATTGCCAAGAAAAGGTATTGTGTTCATTTCTTAACATGGCATAGTTTTGTTTTTATTTTTTTGTTTGTTTTTGGTTTGTTTTGTTTTTAGGAGCTTGTGCTAAACTCAGCTAATCAAAAGCTGTTGCTGCAATACCCGACCGATGGCTTTAATAATATAGTCTTGGACAATTTTCTCATAAATGCATGGTTTACAAAATCACAAAAAGTTGTGTATGCACTTTGACTGATTTGTTTTAAAGATAAACACTCGGACATTATACGGAGACCCTAGCATGGAGACCATGAAACACCGACTTTAGTGGTCTCCAATGGGGGTTCTCAAACATTTTAGGTCCAGAGACCCTTTACACAGAAGATTATTATTTTTTTTTTCATAATTCAAACACCAATTAAACATAACTACCACATGTAAGTAGCTTATTTCATAGAGAAAAAAAGTCACGTTAAAACAAGACTCCCTTGGAGGTCCGAAGGACCCCGGTTTCAGAACCGCTGGTCGAGAATGTTGGTGGGCCAGCAAGGAAACCCTTCATGCTGTATTAGCACTGGCGCTAACATTACAGTTCAGCGTTGTGTGTCAACTTTGTTGCACGCTAAAATGATCAAATATATATTTCAGCACGATGTTATGTCACATTCAGCACACAGTACATTCAGTTTACCTCTGAACAAGTCTTTGTTGGTTAAATCAGTAGTTACATTGATTGGGGGAAAACAAAACAAAAAAAGTTACAATACCAATAAAAGTAGTGGGGTTTTTTTTGTTTGTTTTTTAGGGTGCACTCACACTAGGTCATATGTACTGCGCTCAAGCACACTTGACCCCCAATGTTTGGACTGTTTGACAAATGACAGTGCTCTGTAAAGTGCTGGTGAATGCTTGTCCTGCATACAAACCGATCATTCACCTCCCTGGTGACAAAAGAGCTTATTAGTGGCCACTCTTTTCATGGGGGACAATCAATGATGAGACAATCTTTGGAAGAAAGACGTCCCTTCATTTTTTGATGAATATTAATTCCTGACTCTAAACTGCTCTCCTATGTTGTGCCATGCGTTTGTGTAAAGGCTGCTTGGTCTCTCCAATGTACAAGGTCATTGCACTCCTCAACCAGCCACGTCGTTACCACCAACAGTGGAAGACAGAAGTAGCAGACAAGCCTCTTAAGTACTGTAAGTATCCTAACTTGGTCGTCGCCAAATCTGCCACAACACCCGAGCCTGAGGATAGAAACAGGAGGCGGAATGTTTTCTTCCCTTACGTGGCAGGTTTTTCGGACAAACTTAGAAGGATTTTATCCAAACATAACATACCAATGAATGCTCAGAGAAAAGCTGCTTCTCCCCAAGAACAAAACCTGGAGAAGCAAACTCAGCAATGTTGTCTATGCAAGTGAAGCATAGAAAAGGAAACGACCGCTACGTTGGAGAGACCAAGGAGCCTTTAAATACAAACGCATGGCACAACATAGGAGAGCAGTTTGCTATTTTCACACTGCTTTCAAACCAGCAGTTCTTCCTATCCAGAACGTGGATAACGCCCGGCAACAACGACAACGACCCTATTGTGACGACCCCCGGGGGACACACCCACCGGAGACATGAATAGGGGAGACTCCACAACTGAAGAAGCTTTTTGGAATGAAGGTCTTCAAAGTCTTCAACAAAGTCAAAGTTTCACAAGAATAAATTTGGAATATTACGATAACAAACATAGGTTTGTTAAATTATGCAACAATTAATTTTTAAATTAATATATTGGTTAAAAAGAGTTTTAACAAAGTCTTTTTAACCAATATTATTAATGGTATTACGCAAGTCAGCAAACTTACGTTTTGACATGTAATAAATTACTTTACCATAAGTTGACCACCATAAGTTGTAGCAATGCAACTTTTTTTCGTGTAACTTTCTTTTCTTTTCAGCGTGGCCTGATTATTATTATTTTTTTGTATGAACAAAATAAGCAAACAAATATGCCAGTGTGAGTGTACTTTGATAAAAACCTTTACAAATGTGTCTCAGTTCCACATAGGTCCAAGGCCTTAACACTGACATTTTCCTAATGTCATCAGTTAGTTTTAGTTAGGCAAAAAAAACCTAAACTTTGTAATGCCTATGTAATGTCAACAGTCGTAGAAAAAACGATTGCGACACAAAAAGGGCGCATCATCTCTGATTATCCTCCGCTGTAAAAAAGCGGCCGGTACCAACGGCAGCACAAATATTTGGTCAAAGACAAACGGAACAATGACAGGCGCTCTTCGTTTAGTGAGCGATTTGCCAAAATAGTTCTGATAAAACTGCATCATCCCAAAATGCGGCGAGACCAACACCTTTCTTAACTGCGTTACAAACGTAAGGAGGAGGTAGATGTGGGAGGTCAGGAGTTGTTATCATAAAAATAAAAGAAAGTTGAACATATGAGGTAGGTATTTTGCTGTAAACTGAACAACAACAAAAGAATAGGAACGAAGACCTTGGCGTCTGCGGCAACTTGGGAAAACCTCTCCCACCTCGATACAATTGAAACCCACAGGTCAGAAAAAATAAAATAAAATTACAAAACAGAAATGTATAACTCAAGAGGTAGATAATGATATCAGTACACGAGTCGGTTCCATACGTCTCTCCTATCTGTTGAGTGGATGATTCCCAAAAGAATACAATTCTTCTTTTTGGTTAATTCCCTGAGAACATTTCATCATCCTGAGAGAGGAACACTGTGTAAAAAAAGCAATGTACCAAAGAAATTTAAAATAATAAAGTAAAATAAAAAAAGTACATCATATAAAAAAAGATGTGGTCTACAGCCACACGTGAGCACAGGCGGTTCTTTGTGTGGTTTGGTCATTAATTAGCATTGGTGACGTTAGATGCATACATTCCAAAATAAAAGTTGTACATTTAAAAAAAAAAATTCTGAATGAGCAAGGTTAGTGAGCCCTTTGACAAATCATAACTTTGAAAGGCTTAAGGATATCAAATAAATCAAAACTCTTTGGGATAAATATAGCGTATTTCCTCATATAGTGTCGTTTTATTTTGTGTTTATATTGGAATGCAGTGGAATTATGACTTTGTGTTGCAAGACAAAATGCAGCCATCTTGTCTGGTCATTTCCAGCCATTGTGCCGCGTTAGTGTGCCGAGAGAGATCACCAGGTGTGCCGTGGGGCATTACCTAATTTCACTTAATTGGGTGGAAAATTATTAATTTACTACAAATCATTCATCTTTAATCTATCCTAGCGACATATAGTGACAGGCAGAAAAATTCCAGTCTTGTCATTTACTTTGTGTTCAACTAAACAGGCCCATTATTTACACTAAGTACATTTGAGAGATTAGCATTTTTTTTACTGCGTATAGTTTTTGTGACATATTTGTTTGGTGGTGTGCCGTACAATTATTTTAAGATAAAATGTGTGCCTTTGCTCAATAAATGGTGGAAAGCACTGTCCTAGCGGTACCATCTATTTGAGGTGAGGCGTTAATTTTTTCAAGCTGACGACGCACCCGGCGATTCATTGGGGCACGGAAGATATTTGACACAATTTGAGGAAATACGCTATACCGAGTAGTTCATTTCAAAGTTGGTTGTTGATTTGACAGTTTTAAAAACAACAACAACACACGAGCGCTAGCTGGCATTGGCATCATACAAAGTTATTTGACTTGTCAAAATGGTACGAGGCGACTTAAGATCGCCAGGAGCCGAATTCAAATACGCTCATTTCACATTCAATATGGTCAGAGATGAGCTGCGAGGTCACAAGCTGGGAGCGCTCCTCGAAAGTGGCGGCGAGACACAGGCGGACTGCTTGCGACCTCCATTTTGAAAGAGCAAAGGAGCAAGCTGATAAGAAGCCAGTCCCACACCTTGGGTAAACACTATGTAATATGTGCTGTGGAAGGTTTTTTTGTTTGTTTTTAAGTAGCCATGGCTTGATAAAAGGACTAAAATAGACACGCTTGATTTTTCTACCAATTACAAAGTCACTTCTCACATAAATATTCCATCAAAGTGTTAGACTATCACCTAAATTAGAACTAACTCCTTAAAAAATATGCATTACTTAATAGAATCTCATTTATACGTATAATCCGGATTTTACATTTATATATATATATATATATATATATATATATATATATATTACTGATTTTCAGGCCGTCGCGGTCATCTTAACATAATGGAACGCTACTGATTAATCGCGCTTGAGTCGAAACTAGTCGAATAATATGGTGTCCAGTCTAAGGCGTGTCAATCTATGATAGCGAAACGTTAATAGTGTTGATCTTTGCGAGCATGCAAACGCGCCAGCTGTTTTTTTTTCTTCATTTTTTAAAAACACACTTCACAACATGACATTAGGTACGCTTGCACATTCAAATGAAATCCAACAGAAGATCGACATCTGCAGTATGAACAAATTCTGCTATTACAAAGATAAAAATGCTCATTTTTTGATTGACTGCCAGAGAGGTGTTCATTTTATCTTAATATATTTATTATTATGCTTGTAATTTGCATCATACTCAGAGCCGCTTTCATTCTATTACAGTTACCTTATCTATATTATAAGGGTAAAACTATGTAAAACAACTCAAATGAATACTTCTCTGATGACATCAATCAAATTACGCATACTCCATTCATGCATTTTTCTATAGAGGTGTCTTCATTCGGGTCGTGGCTGAGCTGGAAACGATGCCAGCTGACTTTTTGGTGAGAGGCGGTGTACAACCTGCGGCATATTTTCTGATGCACCTCTTGTATTGGATCTCATTAGACTGTACATGTACTGTATGTGCAATGTGTTGGGTGGGTTTAAACTGGGTTTAAAATGTCTATCCAAAATGTGTTCCTAGCCAGTTATTTATCTGTTTATCTGTTCCCCAATTAAGTGTCCCTAACGATAGCTTTTAACAGTCGTACATGTGTGGATTACGAGTTGTGACTTTTACACATCCTCCCACAAAACCTTTCTTAAAATGTGTGCTTTAAAATAAAAAAAAAGGTTAATTGGGCATGATTACATTTGGAAAGAGAGCATGTGTAAAATAATAATAATAACACTGAGGTGTGTATGGAGGAAAACTAAATCAAACCATGATCCATGCGTTTTTGCCTCCTGAGCTGCACGCCACGGCGGTTACTATGTCGCCGCCACATGGCCGCAAGGCAGGCACACGCGTCTGTACCCCATCTGATCATTGCAATAGCTGCACGGTTAGATAATAAAATAAAGTCCGCGTCGAAAGTTGAAGAAACGAAGACCTCCCATTTTGTCACAGGTGTGAGGTAGATGAAGGAAGGAGGGTCGAGGACGAGAGTCTTTTTAGGATTTCTTCCACCTCTGGGTCCGGGGGGCACGGTGACTTTGGGGCTCTTCGGGGGATGAGGACGAGCCCCCTGCGGCAGACGCACCGTAGCGTTCCTCATCTTCTGGCGGGGCGAGGTAGGCCGACAACCCCGGGCCGGAGGCCGAGGTAGACGCGTGTTGGTCCTGAGGGCCTGCGGAGGGGGCCAGCGCCTTGTGGGGGCATTGGGCCACCATGTGCGTGATGCTCTGGCAGTAGTGGCATTTCTTTGGCTGGGGGGGCAGGTTACACTCCTTAGCGTGGTGGTCCAGACCGCCACAGTTATAACAACTGCAGGGGCACAGAAAGGCTTTGATGAATATACATGGAAAATGTGAAATCATGACGATAAAGATGATTCTTTGTCCTCTTTAAAGCTTCATGTGATTCCCAGCGAGGGTGCTGTAGCACCCTGGGGTACCATGAGAGATCATCTTGGGTGTCATGGGAAATTATCCAATTTCCCTTCAGTTGTCCGATTCATCGTTGTTCATCTATCCATGCCAGGGTGGCTCAGTATAATGAAAGACATAGCAATGAAATGCTTATCCATGCATTAGATGGCAAAAGCTACAATGGATCTTTGTATCCACCTGTTGCCATTCATGCAACAGAAGAAGTGATGGCTTCCTGCAAATATATCAGCTTTGTTTTCTTATTAAACGCCCAGATTTCACACTGAGTGTGAAATTTTGTGAATTGAAATGAGAACATAATTATTTCAGTATTCATGCTTTTTGTGACATTGGTGTGCTGTGAAATTCTTACGTGAAATGGGTGCCTTAGCTCAAAAAAGGTTGGGAAACTGGTTTAGATCCACTGGGGAACACATTTTTTGTTGAGTTAGGTCTGACAGCTGTTTTTAACAAATTTTTGGGCGCGGAATCCAAAACTGATCTCAGTTTTTCTCTATCAAGTCAAGTTTTGGGACAAAGTGAGGAAAAAAAGTGGAACAAAGGAAATATATACCAATGAAAATAAAACACTACGATGGAATAGTTACAAGCTTTGAAAACTAAAAAACCAGCATAAAACAAAATAGAACTTAAAACGGTATTCCCATGGTTACAAGGTTAAGAGAAAAGCCACCACAAATCCTCTTCATTCCTACTATGCTAGCTTTCTGTTTGCAGATATTGATAGTACTGACCTATTGGGAGCTGCACACATCTCTCACTGCATTGTCTCAATTGTGACTGCACAAACGAGTCGCCACGCAGCTGTAGATGAGTCCAATCGTAATCGGTTATCTGGAGGGTAAGCTCTGGAGAAAAGAAACTTGACGTGCTAGAAAAAAAACGACTGCAATTTTTTGAATCAGCGTGTCAATTATAGTTTTAATCAGCATAAAAATCTAACTCAACAGAAATTGTTTTTCAGATTGTTCCCAGAACTGAAGTTGAGAGGATGGAGCTGCAAAAAAAATATTTACCTCTCGGTGGCAGTATGACATCACCATGAGTTTTTAATGAACAAATTGTGGACTGCAGGAGGTAGTAGTAGTTGCAGCAGCAGCAGTAGTACAGAAAGAAAGTGTTCACGCTCATATCTTTTTGTATTTTGTGTTGGATATCATCTGTCCGATATGTTACAGACAGCAGCAAAAGGTACAGAAAAAAATAATTTCTCATCCATCCATCCATTTTCTATCGCACTTGTCCTCGTCAGGGCTGCGGGAGAGCTGAAGCCTACCGCAACTGACGTTGGACTGCTTGCCAGCCAATCACAGGGCACATGCAGACAAACAGCCACTCACACTCAAATTGACACCTATGGGGCATTTCAACTCTTTCATAAACCTAGCTTGCTTTTGCAATGTGGGAGGAAGTCGGCCCTGGAAAAAACCCACGCAAGCACAGTGAGAACATTAAACATCAAACTAGGCTGGCCGATATGCTGCCCATGATTTTTCGTTACAGTTCTTTTCAATTAATATAATATAGAAGGTTCACGGCTTGATTTTCAACTAAGTCTATATCTTTAAATGAAGACAACAGATGCCAATTAGGAACATAAATCAACAACAATTAATATTAAGTGCGCTTTTACAATCAATTTGTGTTGTTGTTGCAGTATACAAAGTTCAAAGATGTAGGGAAGATGTATCAATACATTTGAATCTTTAAAAATCCATCACCATAAATCATTTATCAAAAACAAGTACAAAATAAGCATGAAGGATAATCCAAAAACTCAATTTAATTTGTTCACAGTGGTTAACAATTCAATGCGACTAGCTTGTGTAGCTGTAGGTGATAATGACGAGGATTTCTTCATCAAAAGGTAAGCCAAAGCAACCTCTGATGCAATTTCAGGCATCATTAACGTTGAAGGGTGTCTCCAAGGCACAATGCAATCACAATGAAGTAGAGCACAATCAATGATTTCAATCTCCATACGGATCTCCTTGAGATTTCCTCAGTCAAGACAAATTTCTTTGTGTTTCTTTTGGGCCTTATGGAGACATGATATATACAGTAGAGATAAAAAGTCTACACACCCCTGTTCAAATGCCAGTTTTTTCTGATATAAAAAAAAATTAGATCAAGATAGATCATTTCAGATCATTAGATTAGATCAGGTGGCACGGTGGAAAACTGGTTAGAGCGTCAGCCTCACAGTTCTGAGGACCCGGGTTCAATCCCTGGTCCCGTCTGTGTGGAGTTTGCATGTTCTCCCTGTGCCTGCGTGGGTTTTCTGAATAGAGAATAACCAGAATAACCAATCACAATCAAATGAATATTAAATGGGAGTTGCCATCATTTAAAGAGCCTCTGATTAACCCCAAATACATTTCAGACGTTTCAGTAGGCATTTAATCACATATTTTGACTTCCTGACAGAAATCTGAAGGTTTTGTGCTATTTTATTCATAATTCCCGCCACCTTGTCGAAAACCCCAGCCTCAAAGCATTATGCTGCCACCAGCAGGTGTTCAAGTGTTTGGGTGGATTTTTTTGTTGTTGTTGTTTTGTTTTTTTTTTTTTAAATCAAGGTTGAAATTTTTGACAATAATATATACTGCACATCGTGATATAGGCTGTTATTGTACACCTAATTCCTACCTTGATTAATTTGCACTATGCTTTTCTTGCACTGTGGATTGGTTGGATGTACGACATTCGATTGGACCAGCGCTAGCGTTGTGCTCCCATTTCATAAAACACACCACAAGCTATTATTTAGCACAAAAGAAGGGAATCCAAATGTCCAGCTCTCAATACATTAGAATAAAGCGGAAAACCTAAAATTTTGTAACATGAAAGCAGACACACTCCAAAATTGTGTGAAAAGAGTCAGCCTGAATGTTACTCTACATCGGGATGAATAAAAAAGTGAATGGCCAGCAGAGGGCCGGTCAGAGTTACAGCCCGTAGGCAACAAAGAAGACCAGGATGAGGTCACCTAGTGTCCTCAGTGATGCCTTTCAACCACCTGAGGCACAGTCACTTGACCACTGACACTGGATCTGTTGTCCCCAAATAGGCTGAATTATTCAGCTGTGTAAAATGACCTTCACTCGCACAGTTTTCTGGTTTTCTAGAAGATATTCTGTTTTCTTCCACAGAACAGGTGTGATGCAGCTTGTTTGAGAGTCAGGGGGTCAAATCTGGACCTTAATCATTCAATTTATTTATTTATTTAAAAAAATAAAATAAAATTGTCTCCATTAGGACAAAAGGGAACCAGACCACCTCCTCAACGAGATCCATATTCAGATTAAAGTCGGTGATTGTGCTGTACTGCATTGTGACGCAAATCCTTCCCTGTGTTCTCCAACGTTAAGACTGCAAAATTGATCTTAAAGAAGGAGACGTGTCAGGGAAACATGTTCCATTCCATCACAATAACCATGGCAACAGTTGTGTACTGCAGGGGGGGGGGGGGACTTGGCACTGCGCAATAATGCATGCAACATACAATATATGCAGTATGTACTGTATATGGACACAAGTATTGGGGAACACTATCTCACAAATTTGTCATTTTGGACAATTGGATGCACTCAACTTTGTGGGAACAGTTTGGGGAAGGCCAGCGTGTGCCGCAATGAATAAATAGTTGGATGAGTTTGTATTATACAACCTCAGCATCGTCAAATAAAATTGTGACAGATTGTGAGATGGCACAAATGTTCTTCGGGACGGATTAATAAAGATTTCACACAGACACACTACAAAATCTTGTCTAAAGTCTTCCCAGAGGAGTGAAAGCTGTCACAACAGCAACGGGAAGCGACTTGCATATTCCAGTCAGGTGTCCCTATATTTATTTCCATTTAGTGACTGAATCTCACGTAAGCACACACACACACACACACGCAAACACGTGCACACACACACACTTTACTAACCGGTCTCCCTTTGGTTTGCGCTTCTGGAGTGGGACCTTCCCTTTCGGCCTCCTCTCGTTGCCAGCGCAGGGTCCCCCGCCCGGTCCGGTCACCCGCAGGGACTCGAGGCCCTTGCAGGACTTTTTGTAGGTGAACTCCACTGGCACACCCTCTTTTAAGCTTCGGAAGCCCTCCATCACTAGCTTACTCTGAGAGACAAAACACAAGAGCATTTAGTGTAAGGAGATGCATTAAAGGCTCACAAACACATGTTCAGTGGAAAAAAAGATTAATACAAATATAAAAAAATAAAAAGACCTTACGGACCCCAGAATGCAAACCCCATGTGTTTGTTCTGTTTTCATCCCAAAAGAAAGTGCTGTATCAAAATGGGTGTTGAGATAATAAGAACAAAAGAAGTATTTACAGTAGCCCGGTAAAAGTTAGATCAAGTAGTAAGACTCCAGTGTGCCCACACATCATCAATTAGGGGTTGAAGTGACTTTACAACTTCGTAATGAAAATTATAGCTTGAACTCAATTAATCGGCAATTGCGTGTTTTGGCATTGAGAATGTTTCCTTTTTGCACCGTTGTTACGATTTATGCCTTAGTGAAGGACTCGACACAACACAATACTGCATACTGTACCAAAATCTGTTAAAAATGTTCGAGAGAAGATACATGTGTGTATACGACGAGCGCTCAAGTACACAACAGCGGCTATTCCTAGAACTGCCGGTCTCTGTCGATTGTGCCAGTAAACAACAGCGGCCAAATCTGGAACTAACGTACTTTTCTCTCTATGTGCGGGCATTTTGAGTATACCAATTTCTATATACCATTTCTGCGGATTTTGTCTGTTAAATTTGACTAATAGCAGGGGTTAACTTATTTTTAAACTTGTATGAATGTTAAATATTCTTCTCAAGGTTTCTTCCTTTTTCCCAAAATGGGTTTTCTGGGAGTTTTCCTTGCCCGGATGAGCGTCAAGACTAGGGGATGTTGTCTCTATGAACGGTGGGCGGTGGCACTTTGAGCCTCATTTTTAAAAAAAAACGGTAAGCCGTGGTGCAACACAGGCTTCCAAACACCACAATTGATCATTTAAGCACGCTCTCCTTAAAGCCCTTTAGAGCAGTGATGCTCAACCGTGGCCCACTAGTGTGCCCTCAGGGACCATCAGGGCGTTCCGCTGGAAATCCAACCTCCCCAATTTCATTTTATTTGTTCAAAAATTATATTTACAAATGACAAATATATCTTTGTTCATCTATCTATGCCCATGGCTGATGGTGAAAACCAGGATAATGAAACGCTCTTGGATGAGATGGCGCAAGGTACAATAAAGGACCCACTTGTTGTCATTCATACAGAAGAGTAAGTCATGGCTTCCTGTGAGTATATTAGCTTTTTTGTTTGATTTAACAGGTCCAGATTTGTCACTGCGAAAAAACAATTGTGAGTCAATTAATACTAGGTCGTTACTTCAGTGTTTATACCTTTTTGGTACATTTTTGTTTGGTAGTGGGCCAGGTGATTTTTTGTTTTGTTTTTGTTTTTGTTTTTTATGTATACCTTGAGTGCCTTAACAAAGGTTGGGAAACAGCTTTAGAGTTCAGTTACTGTAGATCATTTTGTTTTCACACCATTCATGTGAACAGTCCAGGGTTTAATCTGCCTTTCGCCTAAGGCAGCTGGGATAGGCCCCAGCTACCAGCTCAACATGATTAAAAATGGATGGATGGATAAATCAAAATCCTGGAAAAATATTTTCCAAGTAACCCCCAAAATGTGTCTTTATTTTGACCATTTACAGTCTGTTAGTTTTAGTCTAAAATACTACTTAAAATAAAGAAGAGGCTCCTTGATCATATAAAGCTTTGCAACAACTGCCATGCGAGTCTGTCCACACAGGCACTTATCTCACATGAGCTTTCAGTATTATGTTTATCTGCTTTTTGCAGAGAGACTGCTTCCTATTCCTTCCCCCTGGGAGGAGGAGGAGGATGTTGCAGCCATTTAATAATGTTCTTCCGTGTGTTATATGCGCCATCCATTCTATCTGCATGATCACCACTGATTGATTTAGTTGCCGTTGAACCACTGACTGAACAGTGATTTGGGTCTTCCTGATGGCACACAACAGGCGGCTGATAAAGGGGCCCTGCATCTGTGACCTTGGCGAGCCGCGGCGGATCTCGGCATGCCGTAGGTAAACACGCGCCCATGCCGTCACGCAGGACAGCAGATAACACGCGACGCCTCTCTGCGGGCGCCTGGTGCGAGCACACAAGTGCATGTGTGCGTGTGTGCGTGCGTGTGTAGGAGACACACTAAGGAAGCAGGTGATGTCAAATGTAAAGAGAGAAAATATGCTCAGCAGTGTTCCTCCACTATGGCCGTTACCATGACGACAGGACACTACACATGAAACGAAGGGTCCTCGATAGATGCTCTTTGTTCATGTAAATTTACCTCGAAGGGGTACAAAAATTCATTAATTTACTGTCACTTTAGTGTCACAAAATGAAAGCAAGAGAAGAACACTGACCAGCATTTCAGATTTTTTTGTCTGCTGTAGTTGTCAATCAGGTTGACAGATACCCAAACATAAAATAATAATAATTTTAACACAAGATGTCTTAAAGGTAATGGACTTCATGGAATTTATGAATTTTGTGCATTAAAATCACAACTTCAAATTTAAAGCCGAATTTACAATAATTTCAACACAAAACATTGTTTAAAATATAATAATGGATATTCCATTTTTCATATTTTTTCATGATTTTTCATTTTACAATACAGATATAAAATGAGATGAGAATGGAAATATACAGTTGCAAGATAGAATTTGACAGCTTATTCAAATCCATATCCACAAGAACATAAAAGGATGGAGATACCAAAAGGCTCATTATAAAATCGGTGCATGTGTGGAAAAGGGTCTAGGCAATTCTTACAGCAAATCATGTGAAAGAGTGAGTGAAAATAACCTTTTGGCTTATTTTTTTCTCCTCAAGTACAAATCACCACTGTACAATGACACATTAAGTTGAGGTAAATCCATTTCATCGCTGTTTAAATTGCTGTGATTCTTCCACCCGTCAGCCAGTCGATTACTCGTCTATTTCGACTATTCACATATTGGATTTGGCCTTCAGGGAAGGGCTAAAGACGCACGAGTGGAAACGAGTGAGCGTTAAAGAGTGTGCACAACAAATGCGGAGGTGAAAAACCAAAGGAATCTTGTGACCTCCGGTCACCGTTAAAGATCAACGTTTATCTGGGGGACTGACGCTGTAATTGGGAAGTGACCAAACTACACAGGAAGTTCAACCTTCTCTGACCGCTGACAGGTGATTGCTACAAACGCACGAGTCCTCCATGAAGCATGGCTCGTCTTCTGACGAAATGGTGAGTAATCATCGCTGCTCGTCTCTCCAGGTCAAAGTTGAGTGGTTTGCCGCCCCCACCCAACACCACCACCACCGCCCATAAAACAACAACCCCCATTCCCATTCCCGCCCCCACAGCAACCACAAGCTACTTCCACAATGCACTACTGAGGAAGCCACACAACTCCTTTTGTTCAACAGCAACGCACACTTGCAGCGCCATATGGGAAGCAGAGTATTTCTTCTTCCTGTCTGTGTTGCGCTTGTATCTCACAAAGCCTGAAATGATGTAACCAGAATGGTACCCGAGGCCCATAATGATACGGATCACCCAAAGCTATATATTCATAGACCTCCTACATGTCTGAATTTTGTCATTAAAATAAATGCATTTTTGTGAGAATTTACAGAAAATAGGAGAGCAGGGGGAAGTTGACAGGAAAATAAATCCTGGATCTACACTATATTTGTGACAGCTTTGAAGGAGAGTTAGGATTAATTATTCAATATTTTATTATTTTTTGTTGTTGTTGGTTGGATGTTTAAAAAAACGTGTGCAAAATTTAGAGCAAGGTCGATACTAAACTTTGAAAAACGATTTATTATTCAAATCCTCCTGACGAATCACACTATAACGTGGAGCTTAACACATTAAAACATGAAATCATGTTACAACGTAATACTGAACTTTCTTTTTTATTTTTTGGAGTGGCAGCAAAACGGTTGCTCAATACAGTGGAATGTCACATTTTAATTCGTCAAAAGGACAGCAGTTCTGCTTTTTATTTTTTATTATGAGGTGGTTAACGTCTTCTTACTTAAATGTTACTTAAATGTTACTTTATGACTACACACACACATATATATATATATATATATATATATATATATATATATATATATATATATAGTTTTTCAATCTAATGGATTGTTCTTGGAATACGCAAAAGTATTCATCCTAAAAAATTATCTCCCTGGTAGACGTAATAGAACACACTCCTGTTGTCGTATATGTGTTGTGCCTATTTGATTGGCCATGTGTTGTACATGACCTGGCGGGTGTCCTGACCTGCTCTGGAAGTTTACGCACAGAGGTCACGAAAGGGCACGGAGCGAGAGAAAGAGGGGACGGAGGAGTGGCCTGCAGCAGTAGAGGAGGACTGAATGAGGCAATGTGGAGGAGGGCGCTCATGGAACGCCTCCAGTGCATTATGTTCAGCTCCGGTGGAGGAGCAACTTCTGATCAGTAGTAATGATGGTGGAAGGGGGTGCGCGGGGGTGGGGGGGTTTAGCCTGAGGAACAAAACCCCCATTCGATCAGGAGGTCAGCGGTAGAAGCCTCTAAGCCCAACCCCCGTACCCAAGACCACACCAACAGCTTCTTGGAAAGGAAAGCAATACAGCCGACAACTTGCAGTACATTCTGCTTTTCTCAAATAAATGCAAAGCTGTGCGTTTTGACCTGTATCTGTGTGTGCGTATGTGTGTGGGAAGGAGTGTGCAGCGATCGATACAGGCTCCGACATGCTGGCTAGAAATAGCCCTCCTTTTCACTAGCCGGGCCCTCGTCATCACCAGAGCCGACAATCAATACAGGAAGCGGTAAGGTGAGGGGATGATGGGGAAGCGGAGATGACCGCCATTACCCCCACCGCCGCCGCTCCTCTCCTCTCCTTCCATGGCGACCACCGGGCATGGCATAGCTAATTATGGGATGCGTTGAGTCAGAGTACAGTACAGCTGAAATGCCTTGCTTGCAGCATTGAGAGCGTGACATTTAGCAGCTTTTCACACTAGCGGATGAACAAAGCAAAGATGAGAAAGGGGTAACAGACACACGCGCTTGCACGTACATTTAAAAACCACCAACAAAGCTGCCCCTAAGAGGCCTCGGCATATTGTCATTAGTGTCCATGACCCTTGAACCCAGGCCAACCCGCCCCCACCCCACCCATCCAACACTTACAATCCTTCATGTTCCACTACCTCAAATTAACAACACCCAGCACCTGCCATTAAGGCTGCATTGTAGGGTTGCACCGGTATACCAGTACAAGAATAGTACCACAATACCACGCTGTCAAAAAATGAAAAACTATGTGTTTTCAGTACCCGTACTTCTGCACAGTTCGGCAGACAGCAACCGGTTCTCCAAAAAGAGGCAAAGTGTGCTTGCTTCAATTTGTTTATTGATCACGCCTATAAAATATGGAGAGGCTTTGCATGTGGAAAGAAAGAAAGCCGGAGGAGCGCTCTGTGGTAAACTGTAGTCGTTACACTAGTCTATATACACAACAACAGTAGGGCGAGCGCAGAGGGACAACTGAACAGCTATGGAAGACAAAAGGCAAATCCACAACACGCTACAAATCCCAGTTCAAGTTTACTGTAAACCTAACACATACTGTAAAACAAAGAGAACTAAACATTGCAAAGTATACTTAAACACAAAATGTTACACATTGCAAAGTATACTTAAACACAAAATGTTAAACCAAACCATGTAATTTCAAACGAAAGTCTGCTAGCTTCATGCTAACATAATACGAAACCACCAGAGGGGCTAATGGAAATTAGCATCAATGTCATAGTCATTATAAACCTTCAAAAAACTGCTACTTCGACACAAACAGAGCAGCCCGGACAGGATGCTTTAAGTTAAGTTGATAAAATTAAAGCAAAGATCATTTTAAAATTTCAGTAGCCCCCGTTATTTTTTACAAAATGAAAACTAAGGTTAAGAATGTGCTAATTGAGTGTATAGGCATGCTAATTCAGTCTTTAAACAGCATATAGACTATACTACAGTAGAACAGGGAATGCAAATAATAAATGATATAATAATGTAGTAATTTCAATTTACTGTATATCCTTCATTTCCCAATATTATTTTGATTTAATAAAAATACTAAGAATTTAAAGTTCCTTGTTTTGTCATCAATAATTGTGCTGCTTTTACTGATGAGCTTGAGGTTTTTGCTGTAGTATCATTACAGGATCCGTATCAAGGTACTTTATGCTGGTATAGTATCAAAGTCAGAATTTGGGCATCAATATTACTGGATAGGCCAATATTTAATGTGCAGGAACCTGCAGAATGACTGCTAACAGAACCCCCCAGGCTTCTAGAAGAAAATTGACTCTCATCACAACCACACATGATGCATTATTCATGATGAAGGGCTGATAATCAATACTCATTAAAAAATGAATAACTGCTGTTTTCTTTTTACACTGGATGTTTTTAATAGAGATTACACCAATTGTTTTCAAATTATATTACGCACATCAAAAGAAACGGGACCATGGTTCAGAGTAAACGAGTTGTCAATATATGTTGTTGTTTTCTCATCAAATGATTAATACTAGTATCTACATAGTACTATGTAGATATAGAGAATTTAGCCATTTAGCTCAGCATCTAATTCACTATAAAATTATAATAATAATAATAAATACAAGTATTTTTATCTTTTTGTAGCTCTTTTATTTATTTGACAATGTAAGGTGGCCTTCATATTTTTGTAATCATCTTCAGGAATATTTAGTTTGCTCTTGTTGATCTTTTAGAGAAAACTCAAATATCATTCTCATCATCCATATATTTGGAATACAAAATGTAGTAATACAGTATGCCTTTCCATTTATAAAGCACTCACTGAAATATTTATAATAATGATTAAAATGTTTTTGTATTTCTGTGTTTATATTTTATTTCTTCAGGTGAAAAAAAAACATGCCTTATAATGAGTTCTCAAGCTAAGTCCTTGACTTGTGAGGATTTGTCAGATGAAGAAATATAACAGCATATAATAGACAGTATATTGTTATTGCCAAGGTAATGGCAGGATGGCTTGCACTTTCTGTTAAATAAGAACGCACGTACATATTTAGTACGAAATCACACAAAACGCTTAAACTTTTTCAGCACCACGAGCATCAGTACACCTTCGTGAACTCCATGCACATGCAGACGCCCACAAATAAACACAAACATAACGTACTCTTTAAACACTCAAAACTCTATATTTTCATGACATCCAGCAAAAAAGGTATCAATTTTCTACAAATCACACTGCTTGACTTTTCGTACAAAATCCGACTAAATTATCATCAGGTTAAAAAATATTCCTGTATTGTTCTTCTTCCACTGATTCCCAATTACCTCGGCTCTATGCGGCCAGCTCCTGAAAAGGAAGTCACGTGACCACCTCTTTCTTCTTCTTCGGCCATTTTTCCCGGTACGCCGAAGAGAAGAGGGACAGCGGAGAGACAAAGCCTGACACTGGCTATCTGGAGGCAGAAAGGGGGCGGGGCCTGCATGCCAAACGGTGACATGGACCAGAGGTTAATCTCACTAGGGGCCCACTTTAACCTCACCGCACAAAACACACTCTCCGGTTCTTTCGGCGGCGCGCGTGTGTCCCTGAGACAGCTTACAATGGTTCCCATGCATCATGGTTAGAAGCGCGCACACACACACGCACACAAATGGGCGCTGTAAATTGAACACACACTCTGGAGGTTTCAGGAGAAGCGGCTCGCACACTGTTCAACATTTCAAACTGATTACTGACTGTTTTCTTCCTCATCTTCCTCACACTACCCTCCTTTCTGCCTCAGCAACACGACAATCACTAATCATCATCACATTGCAGCTGCTTCAAATGTCTGAAAATATGCTGCTATTTGCATGACGTGGGTTCTAATTGATATATACAACATGTGAATTTATGGGATGGTCAAAAGGGCGCATTATCAGGGCGCTGAATTTCGATTGGATCTTGTTAGATGGATTTGGAGATGAACCTGATAAAGTGGCCAGCAAGTGTGTCGGGGTGATTTTTATCGCCAAAAATGTTACAGGCTAAATCTTTTTTTTTTTTGTCGTTTGTCTGCTTTCAAGGTTACCCAGTCAATTATGCAATTTTTGAGACTTTATGAAGGGGGGGGGGGGCATGGCCCAATGAGGAATCCATTGAATTTCGGTGTACAAATCAGAAGAGAGGTTTTGTGTGTTTTGTAAAGACAATTTGTACCTTCAATCTTTCAAATAAAATGAAAGGGAGAAAACAAGAATACAAATGAAAATACAAATAATAACGAAAATAAAAATAAAATGAAGAAAAATGTAATATAAAAATTAAGATTAAAATAATATCACCAAAAAATGAATAATAAAATGAAGAAAATACAAATAAAATGAAGAAAAACGTTTAAAAAAACCTTAATTCCGATTGAAACAACACCCATTCATTTGGTAGGAGTCTACACTCAACTGAGAGCTAGTCTAGTTTAGGAAATTAACACCTCTGACGATGCCAATCAAAACTCAGCATGAATACCTTTTAAAAGAAAGGATACATCTCTGGTGTTGGATCTCATTAGAGGGGTGTGGGCAATCTGCTGCCCATGGGACAGAGAGGGCAAATGAGAGCATTTGATAAGGTCCGTGGTGCAATTTTAAAAAACAAATAAAACCTCAAAGGAAGGACCAAAAATTGTAACCCACAAATGTTCACAATATAGAACAATTATCAGTTATTTGATTATTGCATCATATTTTCCCATAACTTTAAAATTAACCTTGGAGGACTAAAAAAGATGGCCCCTGATAAGAAAAACAATTAATTATGCAAGTGTACCTAATGAAGAGGCCGAGAAGTGTTTGTGGTGTATATTATTTCTTATCAATGTGTATTTACAGTACTAAAGTTAAAACCAAAGCAAATCCTTGTTTTTGTACTGATTTGGTTACATTTATTAAATCTACACCTTTTGCCACTAGTGCCACACGAATTACAAAAAAATAATAATAATAATACATTTTAATTTTGTAAATTGTTGCAGTGACTGCAAACACGTATACATCGCAAGTGTAGGACTGGTATAAAAATAGAATGGAAACGGAAACAAACTTTTTTTCCAAGGCAAGCAAATCAGGCATATCGGATATATTAATGCTACATGCTCCTGTCACTGGACCTACTTTCTATTTTTGGAGACACGGTCCATTAGGAGGGGCCACGGCATGAAAGTGATGCAGTGTTGGAGGGAGTGGTGCATGAACATGAATGCATGTGGTGGTCCAGGCTGTATATACTTTAATGCATTAATCACGATTATTTAATTACAAATTCATTAATTTTTTTAAATTACACATTTTAATCGTGTTTGTGCCCCAAACAATGTGGAACCTTTGTCTGTGCACGATTTCGTGGTACACCGATTATACTGACGCACCCATCCGGGCGTGAAAGAAGAATTGGATGAAAACAGCGTTTCTAGGACTTATGGGAGCCAAATTTCATTACAAAAATGGGAAAAAAAACTCCCTCATGGAAGCCCTGATAAGCGTGGTTTTGTGCAAATTGTGAAAATATGAGTTTTCATACCACCGACGAGTGATCCAACTTTTCAACTGCCACGCAGAAACCATTTAAAGGCAATACTGCTCTAGAAATAAATAAATAAATAAATAAAATGTCCTAAACTGACTTTAGGTCTGTTCACGTTTCGCCAGGGATATTTTCTATTAGTTTTTCTACTGTTTTGTATTGAAATGCAATTAAATGCCTTCTTTCAGCGTTAACAATATTCCTGTCTATTTGAATTATTTGATTGAGTCATCCACGACAATCCATTTCAATTGAACCATGTTGCTTTTAAGGACAAATTTTGTTATACGATCAAAATGTTATTAATCGAGAAAGCCTAAAAGCCTGTAATTAATTTGATATTTTCTTTCTTTTTTTTTTAATCGAGTCCCACCCCTAATATATATATAAATATATAGATTTGGATTTAGTGTTGTATGACTAACACTGATTTGACTATCAGTGTTGTGGGATGATGATGTTTCAACACGACTGCAAACATCACGTCCATAAAACACATACAAAAAGTCAAGCAAATTAAAACTAAATGGTGAAACTGCCTCTCAGCATCTTTTTGCCTTCCTTTTCCAATTCCCACTTTAAGCACAAGGCCATAAAAGGGGCAATTTAACAGAGGAAATAGGATGTAGTAAGATTGGCTGCAAAATACGTCGAGTAAATGAGCAGTGGGAAGAACTCCACGTGTGCACGCCAACGCAAACGTGCACGCCGTCGTTGTAGAAGCTGAATGGATGGCAACCGATAATGTTCATACACCTTTCAAAATGGTCAAGCACTTTCAGAGTTAAAGATCGAGCTTTTACAGCATCTCGCTAAACGGGCCACACTGAAAGAGAAAGAGTACATGCAAAATACTAGGAGAATAAAGTCGTATTATAATGAGGAAAATAGTTGTAATGATATGAGATTAACGTTGTAACGCGGTAACAATAAAATATGAATATTTGGGGGGGGCGGGATTAATAGGAAGTCACACAATCACAATATTAGGATAAAGAAGTCGCAAAAAGGGGAATTAAGTCATCATATTAAAAAAAGAAGTCATAATGTTACCACTTTCAAATCTCACAAAACTAATAATATTCCAAGAATAAATGAATATATTAAGTAAGTAAATGTCAATATTATACCTGAGTCACATTTAACTGCTTACTGATGATTTTGATCTGCCAAAACAATCAGCATCAAGGATACATTTAAGGCCCATTGTATTGCGACTTTATTCTTGTAATATTAGGACTACAGGTGCAACAATTATTTGACAACAAATCGATTATTAAATTAATCGACAAGAGTTTTGTTAATTGATTCATCGTTTAGAGACATTGTTTAACTTAAAATTGTCCAAATCCTGAGAATTTCAGCCTTTCAGCAGTAAATATTTTCCAATTTCTGTCGTCCTCCATGAAAGGATAACGTCCTCCATAATGTCCTGTTTCTGAATAAAGGGCTGGAAATTAAAACAGTTTTTTGTTAATCCAATTCATCAATTAATTGAGAAAAATAGACATTAATCAGTTATTTAAATAATGATTATAGCTGCAGCCCTAACTAGGACCTTATTTTCATAAAAGCAACCACATTTTTATTGCAGTATTACAACTCCATGCGCTTTCAATTTCAATGTTTTCTCTTGTAATATCATGATTTTATAGTCATAGAATTAGAATTCAATCGTTGTAAAATTACTATTTCTGTCCCAAAATATAAAGACTTTATTTTCATAAAATGACACATTTCTATTCCAACATTACAATTTCATTCGCTTACAATTACTCAAAATGTTGACTTTCAGGTATCGTAATACAAATAATAATAATAAAAAATATATATAATGTTACCAACAAATGCCAAACAATAGTTTCATACACTTTTCCAAACACTTTAAAACTCAACTTGCAAGCTTTTCCAGCGCCACAGAGTTACACTATTACCTATGGTCAAAATCATTCATTTATGTTAAAAAGCACAAATGCATGCAAAGTGATAGCACAACTATTATGGCTGATACGCATTTTTTAAGCACTTTACAGATCAATTTCCCACTTTGACAGCACCGTCAAGCTGCATTAAATGGCATCATCAATACTCTAAAAGCCCCCCCCCCCCATCCCCTCAATCAAATTAAAGGAGATGGTAATGGTTATATGCAAATAAGGGGAGAAGAAATTAAATGAAAACCAATTAGTTTAATGGACAGTCTTATCACCATATATTGTAATACATTTTTCCATCTAACAAACAAACTACTGAGTCTTGTGAAATAAAAGCACTCATATCAGCTCATAGACTATTCTTTTCCAACCTTCAAAATTCCAACATTGATATTCAAGCATTTCCAGGAATTTCAAGCACCCGTGGGAACCCTGCAGGGCCAAGTGGGAGACACTTCTCCTCCCTCTGCAGGCAGGAGGGAGGAGGAGGAAGAAGAGGAGGAGTAGGAAACTACTACAGTACACGCATGTGTACTGAAAGGAAATAAGGCGTGTTTTGTCTCCTTTTTTTTTTTTTTTTTTTTTTGTCGTTTTGTTCAGGCCTGTGGACAACGTGTGATCACCACACGCATTGCCTGAAGCAAAACATCTGAGTTGGCAATGAATTCTTATGATCTTCAGAAAGTCAGCGTATGCATTTTCAAAGCAGTCATTTGCGCTTGTGCGTGTGCTACCACCTACTTGGTGCACGAAAACATCCAAAGGGGGGTCGACGGGTGTCCCCTCGCTGCTGGTCATGGAGATAAATCCAAAGCCCATGCGGACGTTGAACCATTTGCAGAAGCCCGATCCTGACCGGACGTGGGGACGAGTCCGCTCCTCCTGCTCGGTGGACCTGGTGGGCCCTCCTGGAAACAAAAGCGCATTGAAAGTGAGTAAAAGACATTTACAATAAAACACTCACTTGTGGTGAGGAGGAGGTGGGGGGGTCGAGTGAGATTCACTGCCAGTAGTAATTCCCAAAACTAGCCTCCCATCTTCCACAAAACACATGAGACAGCACTACAAGGTTTTACCAAACAGCCCTGTGAAAAGTTACTCCCTTGTTTTCTACACGTTTTGGATCTACAGCCCAGTCATTTTGGGGCGTTCTGGGCGGTAGTGGTCCAAAAAGCAGGTGTACACATGGTGACCGTGCTTTACTAGGACCGCAAATTCACACGTTCACGTATATGCCCCCCCCCCCCCCCCCCACAAAAAAAGGGCTGTCTTGAACATTTACAACCCCGTTCGCCCACATTACTCGGTGGTTAAAAAAAAGAGAAAGAGAGAGAGAGCAAATAAGTGCGGGGGAACCTTCGGCCATGTTTCCCCGCGGAGCCTCAGCGGCCAAGTTGCGGTCGAGAAGCTTGTGGAGCGAGCGAGCGAGCGCCGCGGCGGTCACCATGAAGCCGACGTCCTCCTCATGGCCGCGGCTCAACAGTGGGGCTCGCATGGTGCGGCGGCCTGCGTGGCTCGGCCGCCGGGTGTCGGTGTCATGTCTCCCCCTCTCGCTTCCCTTCGAGCCCCCCGGCCCCCCTTTTCTTCCTGAGCAAAGCTTCACTTCGCCCCCCCCCCCCCCACCCCCGCACACACACACACACACACACACACACACACACGCGCGCGCGCGCGCGCGCACACACACGCACACAACTCTCACTCACTCACTCTCTCTCCTTTTCGCTCTCTGACAGGCCCCGCCCACTCCTCCGAGCTCCCGCGCTCTGATTGGTTGCCGACATGGCTGTGGTCGTGCTCTTCGGCGGAACACGTGACCTTGGTGGAGGGGGGTGGGGGTTGGGGAGCAACTCTCCGCCCTTTTGCCACTATGTGGAGAAATCAAACTCGCAACCTTCTTTTTTTTTTTTTTTTTTCAGGGAGACACGTGCCCAGTGGTTGATTTTAATGCCACTTGTTATGGGGGAAGTGTTTGTTTTGCTGTTGGGGCACGTGCCTGAATTTTAAATGATCCATCTGCTGGATTCAGCTGCAACAAATTTGAATGTTTTATTTGTTGTGCATCCTGCAGATGTTTCGCACGTTATAGCTTGTGTGCGTGCAGGTCTTGCATTAAACAAATGATTGAACTCTTTATGTCTTCAGTATATTTTAGAGATATACCGATTACCAGCAGGGTCGATTATCGGCCGGGTTGATATTCACCATTTTGACGCATATTGGCATTTTTTTTTTAAATCCAACTGCCAATAAGAGATCAATTTAAAACTTCGTAAACTTCAGGGAACTATTGATTTATTGATTTATTTACATTTAACCTTTAATTAACCTTATAAGAGATGCTGCTGACCCTAGGAACTCCATGCAATTTTTGTTTATGTTTGAATTTAAAATAAAGAAAAGTGAAATATTATCATTTTATTGACATTGAAATTTTGTAAAACTTGATTTACTGTAGCAAGTTTAGGGAGTGATGTATTTGTTTAAGTTTTCATTTAACTTTATAAGATATGCTGCTGAGCCTGGCATGGGCCTACTTGACTAATAATCGGTATCGTATCAGCCCTAAAAAAAAAAACATATCAGTCTGTCTCTAGTATTTTTTTGTATGCAATGTTGGAGTTATTTTTCTTTATGTATATAATCCGCAAACATGATGGGAATGTTTACAATTACGGCATGATCTGTAAACAGCTGCAACTTGCGCCTGTTGCGCACAGTACTATTTAATAGGGTGGAAGTCTTACATTAATAATGGATTCATTTAACTTTTCATATCTACGGTATTTTTATGTCTGTGACATAGGAGATCTGAATATAAACACATTTTGATGCACAATAGCGTACACTGAATGTAAAACTATAGCATTCTCCCAGTAATCCAAAGGGATGAATCGGACGATATCAGAAAAAAACTTTTAAAAAAAAAAAAGCTAAATTAAGACTCAAAAAGATTGCAGATCTTCACACCATGAAAACGTATAATGTGCTGAGCAACTGAAACCACTGTCTGAATTAAAGAGCTGCAATATATAGATGGCTATTAAACTTGCTTGCTGATGTTAAGTCATAACGCATCCAGAGGCTTCTTAAAGTGGGATTAGTTAAGTGCTTAGTTGATGGAAGTAAGTGTGTGAAAGGTGTTGTGATTCGAGCAATTGGAATTCATGCAACCACATTTTTCCATTTGTGCTATTGTCTTCCCGTGTACATATTTATCCAAAACTGGGTAATATATTAATATATGAAAGTGTGGCCTCTTCATTCACTGATTAATTACTAATCATAAAAAAATGTTTTAAAAAAACATTAAATATCTATTAAGTGCAGGTTATGTAACTTGCAATTAATATTTGTTTTAATAATAAATAATAATAAATAATAATAAATAATAAAAGATACATTTTATGGCAGGGTGATCTTTTACTTGCATATGATTCAAAAGAACTGAATGGATGTCATATTGTCATACAGACAGCGTATTCTGAAAGGAAACGACTTAAACCAGAAATGTCTTTTGGCTTATTTTTCTAGAACTCTCTTTCTTAAATATCTGGTCTATTTTCCTCGGTTCTCTTCATGTTGTTTTTGAACTCGCTCAGCACGCCCGAGTCACCTCCTTGTATCTTTTTTAGTGGGCACTGCAGAGAGGAGCTGAACTCACAACTCTGGAATGCGACTGGAAAACCCCAAAAAACAAACGTGTGCTGAAATCAGTGACGCTCTTCTTCGCCTGTCATTCGCAAATCAATCCTGGGACGTGAGAAGAAGAAAAAAATGTCACAGCATTCACCAAAAATGTTATTAGTTATTTATAAATGCTTAAAAAACAGTTATACTGAGTAATAATAAGTATTGGCTGCTTATTAATTTAAAACATGTGTGCTCCTACAATTTGGGCTCACTATTTGGCATGCAGTAGGCAGGCATCACTTATGTAAAAATAAATAATGACCTATTTATAAACCCTTTCTAAAGAAACTGTTATTGTTTAGTGGTAGGTTTTAGAGGTGCAACAATTAATAAACTAATGGACAACTAATTGCTTAACAAATTAATTAGAAAGAATTTTGAATTTTTCTTCACTTAAAATTGCCCAAATCCTTGGAATTTCATGAAATATTCTCAGATTTCTGTGTAGTCGTGCATGAACGCAGATTGATTATCTTTGTGTTCAAAGTAACACATTTGCAAACATCTGCTTTTACTTAGGAAAAGAATGACCAAAATGGTTGCTTATTTTCTATGTTACAGGCCAAACCAGTAACTGAATAATAATCAATTAATTGTAGTATATTTTCTGCAATGTCAATTTCAAATAAGGTCCTGTTTTTTTAAAAAAGATCTGGATTTTTTTTTTTTTTTTTTAAATCTGATCCATTGATTCATTGAAAAAAGAAATTGACAGATTAACCATCTATTAAAATAATGGTTAGTTGCAGTCCGAGTATGATTATTTTTGTTGTTGTTGTTATACTTGCAAATGCTGAACTTGTTCATCTTGTGAGGGAGAAAGTCATTGCGGAAATGGGATGAGGACAACTTGGGTGGGAAACTTCCCATCTGAAATTGGCGTGAGCGTTCCCAAGATGTGTGAGGGAGGAGGAACGAGAGGTGGTGGAGGTGGTGGTGGTGGTGGTGGCGGGGGAGAAACACGCTGCAAGAAACGGAGAGTGCAACGACAACAAGCCCATCTCCACCCACCAGAACTCAGAGCCCACCCTCCGGAACCCCCATCAGCCATCAGCCCCCGCCCACAGACGCACAGTCAGGCCCCGGGCCCGAACCCGGGCCGGGCCCGGGGTTGCACACGCAGGCAGGCCTGTTTTGGAGGAGGCCAGACGATTACTATGTGGGTCACAAGGCTGGATGCCAGCGTCACACGGGATCACGTCCTCATCATCACGCCGATGACGAGGCGTCATCATTAAGGGACACTCTGGGTGGGCCTCGTCATCAAACCAAAGGCTGCCTGAGCAAAGCCTGGATGCAGTATAGAATTAGGAAATTCATATATGATGTGTTATTGCTCATGGAACAGGTCAGCTTTATTTGACCTTTTTCGCTTTACGCTGCATTGGTTTTCGTTCCTATTGATGCTTACTTTCTGTCAGCTGTCATTGTAGTTGAACCAAAAGGTACAGATATATATTTTTACTGTGAGGTTTTCTAAAATGTAGAGAAGAATTTTAAAATGCTGAACTCAAGTTAAGCATACTAATTATTAGTCTTGTTTTAATGAGCGAATGAACAAAATGAACTCGTGATGCAGTAAACACAAATAATGGCAACTTATTGAGAAATGGGGCGAGGAGGAAATTCTAAGTCAATCAGTTATTTGTAGATCATGACATCTGATTTCATTTTATTTTCATTTAGGGTTACCCTGATGGTGCACACTCCATCTATAATTAAAAAAAAATATTTATTACCTCACATCAACCCTCTTATTCTCAGTTGGATTTGTTGAGCTCTTTGGGCTTTTCTATCTTTTATTTATTTGTCAGTACTCTATAAGATACATAATGATGACATTTGGTATCTAACGGTGTTTTATGTGCTGTGTTCTACTCTGTCAAAGTATTTCGTGAACCTGTTTTTAATGGTGCTTCACACATAGTTATTTACTTTATTGTTCTTTATCAAATGCATTTTTTTCAAGTTAACTATTTAATTATTAACATTTGATTTATATAGCCATTACATCAATGTTTTCTCTAGTTATATAGCACTAAAAGCATCAAGTGCATGGAGAAAAACTTTAGGTGCTTTGGGGCGCACATCAATTGTATAGGATGAAGCCTGGAGGTCCCAAATGAAAAATAATCCATTTTCCTACTGAGAAAAGCCACGTTTAACAAACTTCATTCACTTTTATTTTTTAGCCTAATTCCTATCAAATAAAAAAACTGGGGCCAACGAAGTCAGGGTCACGTGATCCAAAGTGCTTTTAGATGGTTCGTTTTAGTGAGCAAAACTAAAGTGAGTTTTGCAGCACACATGGAGATTCCTGAGCTGCTTGAATACTATTGCAACTTTCATGGCGGAGAGACTTAGGACTCCCTCACCCCAGTTGACCTCACCCAACCCCCACATGCATGCATGCAGGCAAGTTCCCAGAGAAAATCTGCCTTTTCAACCCTTACTTGCTGTCAGTGCAGTTCAAAGGGGTTCATGGAGTTCGTTTCTCTTCTTTTCATTTTTTAAGGTGAGCAGGTTTTTTGTTTTGTTTTGTTTGTTTGTTTGTTTTTGTTTTGTTTTTTTTGTCGCTTATTTCATGCATTCCACCCACCAATCCTTCACTTTTCTTACATCCACCACATGAGATGTGTAAATAGTTCGGGGGCAAAGCAGGTAAGCTCGCTCCCACCACTCTTTCTAATCGTATATGACTGTTTTGCCAGGATTACTTTCTTGATTTTTAAAATTTATTATTATTTCTATTTATTTATTTACCCTACAGCTGCGATCATTTCATCAATCTTAATGAACATCCACTTTAGGCATTACTTTTTTCCCGCCCTCTCTTCTTCTCACAAAACCTTTCAAAGCAATTACAAACACTTTCTTGCGTCATCTTGGCAGATTTCGTTGATTACAAATTTAAATGAACGAAAAATTTGCATACGTCTTCAAAAAGCACGCATGCGCCTCGCTCGGATGCGTTCGTACCCCCCCCCCCCCCCCCCAAAAAAAAAAAAAAACAACTGTGGCACATTCACAATTGTTCAAACATATTGCTTTTAAAACGACCTATATTGACAGTTTAAAAATCACACTTGATATTTTTTCGGAGGGGTTTTCGGTGAGTTTTGCACAACCTCATTGAGATAATACTCTCATGATTTTCAGTCATTTGTAACACTTTTTGGCACTACCCAACTTTGATTTAAGTGGACTAACACCGCCTAAAACGGAGAGATAAAAGTTTTTGTAAAAGGCTAAATCGTCATGAGAAAGAGGATTTAAAAGGATTACTCGGCGAAGGCAATATCGGTGACGTCATATGACGTGGAGGGGCGTTTAGGACAAATCAGTCAGGAGGTAAAAATGCTCACAATCAGAATCAGAATCATCTTTATTTGCCAATGGTACACAAAATAATTATTTCTGGCTTTTTAAATCCACTTTTCGTTGAAATTTTGGACCTTTAAATAGTAGTACTTCATCTTCTTATTGTGCTACGTAAAACGTTCGACTTTCTTTTCATCCTCAAAAGTTTTTTTTTTTAAATTATTGTTTGGAAGGGGAGCCCCCTCAAATCTGTAAATGATCGATTATGTTCTTTCCGGTGTTGGATTAGCTTCTTCAAAATGAACATTATATACAGACATAGAAAGTTGTGCACTATTGGGGGCTGCCTCTTGAGGCGTCAGAGGTGTTTTGCTGGGGAACCATATTGTTTTCCATCGGGCATAACTGATGATATTAAAGTGACTTACCTGCAGGAGATGGCGTCGACATCTTCCCTGCGGCTTTTTTACGGAGCGAATAAAAGTGCACGAAGCAGCTCGGAAGTCCCAGCCGAGCTTTGCATTGTGCTTGCCGAGTGCAATTAAACACATTTTCCATGCATGAATATTTAATCGTCACATTGGAACGTAAGATGAGCAGCGGTTCACCACAGCAGCGTCATTTGGTTAAGATTGTTTTTTCTCTTTCTTTCTGAAAGAGGCAGCTTGGATGCAATAAAAAAACGTTGTTTTTATTGCTCATCTTTAAATTTGACAAATGTTCAAACAGTGACCGAGATCCTGAAGGGGTATAGTACTAAAAAGGAGATAATGAGGTGCAAAATAACTCCATTGTGCCCCAAAAGTCCCTCACAGCACGCCCCTAAATTTCCCCCTCCCTTTTCTGAGCTTCATCACACATTCCAGCAAAAAACAAAACAAAAAAACATGCTCAGTTGCATTCATAAATATAAGACATCATATCATGAAAAGTCAACACATCCTACAGGTGCTGCAGTTTGGGCCACGCAGGGATCGATTATTTGCTCTAAGGCGCCACCTCAAGGCCAGTTGTTGAAAAGCATTATGAGGATAAATTGATTCAAATGTATTTTAGTGAATTAGATTATTCCAATGCCAAATGTAGAATTGTGAAACAGTGTCAACTTCTTTAAAATTATACAATGATTTCTAATGACGAATGGCACTTCGGATGAGTGGTTAGCTTATCCGCCTCACAGTTCTGCGGTTGGGGGTTCAAATCCGGGTTCCGGCCTTCCTGTGTGGCGCTTGGAATGTTCGCCCTGCGCGGGTACTGTGCTTTCCTCTCACAGTCCAAAAAAAAAAAAAAAAGTTTCATTGACGACAACATTTGTCCATAGGTCGGAATATAGATGCATCTTTAACAGTTAGTGGGAATTAAAATCAATTCAACAGGAGAGGAAGAGATATTAAAACACAAGTAACATGCCATTGTCAACAATCATGGATTTTGTTGCTCTGTAGTCAGTATTATAAGTGTCAAACTCAAGGCCACATCCAAGGCCCACGAAAAAGTTTACCACAATTTTTCCTTATGTTCAAAATAAGTTATCTATCATATAAATGATGCTAATCAAATGCAGGGCAAATTATGTAACATGATGCGGCGATTATTAGGGTTTTCCCATATAAGGTAACGGATAAGAAGTGTATGAGGCTCGCGCTCTTGACACATGCCTAACAAGTAAACAAACACAGTGCAGCTCAACTTATGGCTAGTGAACGTTATGGCAGAACGTCGAACTTGTCAATTTATTCGAAATGGCATAATTCCAACATGTATATCGTGTGCGATGTGGAAAAGAATAATCCAAAGGCAACTCCCAGCATTGAGCTTTGTAATTCATTTTTCTGTTGTGTAAATATGTTTTATCCATCCATCCATTTTCTGAGCCGCTTCTCCTCACTAGGGTCCAGCTGGACGGGCGTGCTGGAGCCTATCCCAGCTATCATCGGGTAGGAGGCGGGGTAGACCCTGAAGTGGTTGCCAGCCAATCGCAGAGCACATACAAACAACCAACCATTCGTACTAACATTCACACCTACGGGCAATTGGAGTTGTCAATTAACCTACCATGCATGATTTTGGGATGTTGGAGGAAACCGGAGTGCCCAGAGAAAACCCATGCAGGCACAGGGAGAACATGCAAACTTCACACAGGCGGGGCCAGGACTTGAACCCCGGTCCTCAGAACTGTGAGGCTCTAACCAGTCGTCTCCACCGTGCCGCCGTAAATAAATATGTTTTAGTTTTAAGAAATTATGGTAATAAGTGTACCAAGTAACTGAACATTTTGCTTCATTTGTTTTTCCATTACTCCTATTCTGCAACAGCTTTGGGGGGAAAAACAAATCTTCTGTTATTTATGCTCTGTACGGCGTGTCCACAAAAGTGGCAATTAAAAAAACATGCATTTTGTACAAATTGTTAACACTGGCTGATTTCTACCATTATAATACCACTTTTCACATATAACATTTTGGGGAAGAACCATCCAGCAGATGTATCACTGCTTAAAAAAGATGTTTATTATTTGCTGCTCCCTTTGAAATGATAACAATCAGCCTATGTCAAGAGGTAGAAATCAGTGAATTTGTAAGTAATCACAAACACACATACACACAACATCCTTTGTACGGTGCAGCCTCATGAGAAATGTGCAAGCTGAGATATCAATAATAAATTATACGTAGGCGGAGCATCCGCCACACGGTTGCCATTTGACCCTCATGACAGCAGCTGATTGGCCGATCACAGTAACCTCGCCCCCTCTTATAGTGTTATGGCCTTCGCACATTAACGTGTGGTGCTTTCGATAAGTGCAACTGGAGTTCTTCGAGGCGGGTGTGGGAGGGAGAAGACAGAGCACATACACATGCGCGCACACACGTGACGAGATGGCGAGTTATTTGACCCAGGAGATTTTGAGACAGCGAGCGATGAAGGCGTAGGTGTCCGCCACTTCCTGGATGACCTTACTGGTGGGCTTGCCGGCGCCGTGGCCCGACTTGGTGTCCACGAGGATGAACAGGGGGTTGGACTGCTTGCTGCTGTGGCCCACCATGTGCTGCAGAGTGGCGATGTATTTGAGCGAGTGGAGGGGCACTACCCGGTCGTCGTGGTCGCCCGTCAGCAGGAGGACGGCGGGATACTGGACCCCGTTGCCCTCCGGGACTCTGATGTTGTGGAGGGGGGAGTATCTGGCGGGGTGGGGGACGAGACGCATATTCCAAGAGGTGTGGAAAAAGTGTGGGGAAACAGATGAATGTTAGTTGCCTTTTCCCTCTTTAAGTACGTCAAATAAGTCGCTATAACCAGAATATTATATCATCCACTCGTGACGATAAGCAGAATGAAAAATGGATGGATGGATGAAGCAAAATGGAGTGCACTAGTTGGCTACAACCAGCAGAAGATTCACTCAAATTATTTGCGGTCTAAAGAAGTCAACACAATGTCAGCTATGGCAACTCTGTTAGTATTTATGTGCTCAATATGCCATCTGAATTTTTTGTATCTGAATTGAATGTATTAATGGAAATGGGAGTTTACTGACATACTCAAGTTAACCTTTACCAATAGTTTGTCCTTTTAGTGTAGTACTTTGTGAGGTATTAAAATTAAATCCAAACTAATAGGAACCTTTGCAACAAAAGCTGTAAGCTATGAAAGCGACCATGTGTTTCACTTACTTCATGAGCCACTCAAACTGCTCTTTTTCTTCCGAACAGCCGAAGTCGGTGGTCCAGGCGTGGCCGATAGTGAACTTGTGGAATTTGAGCATGTCCATGACGCCGACCTGAGCGACAGCGCAGCCGAACAGCTCGGGCCGCTGGTTCACGCACGCCGCTGGATGGCAGGATAAATACATCAAGGGCAGCCGCAGAAATAAGAAGGAAGTTGTTTTGTTAGCATCTCCGGGTGACGCGTACCTACGAGCAGGCCACCGTTTGAGCCTCCGTTGATGGTGAGCTTGGACGGAGAAGTGTACCCTTCCTTGATGAGGTACTCAGCTGCACACTGAAAGTCTGTGAAGCAGTTCTGCTTGTTGGCCAACATGCCGGCTAAAAGAGAGAGGAGTATCACGCATTAGTGGACTTGTGAAACGTACTTATTACGGTGATTCGTAACTAGATAATTCCATCCATTTTCTATACCGTTTTTCCTCATTAGGCTCACATTCACACTCACAATCACACCAAAAAACAATTTAGTCTTCAATTAAGCAAAGTCCATTTTATTGACATAATTTCTGGTGTGAATTGGTGCCATCTCAACCGAACATGCATATTTTTGGAAAGTAAGAGGAAACTCGAATACCTGGAAAGAACCCATACGAGCATGGGGTAAACATGGAAAACCCGTCACGGGAAGGGCCTGAGCCGAGAACCCAGGACCTCTCAACTGTGAGGCAGATGTGTGAAACACTAGTCCACTAAGATTCCCAAATCAATAATTAGCAGGTCAAAATAAAGTAGCGATCAAAAACACATTATGGAAGCTGGAGTTTTCTAGCAAGTGTCGAAAATATGTCTGCGTCTCTTATTTATTCACCAAGTAATATTTCGGCTTGATTTACACAACAGGAGAAAATGACCAGCTCAAATTTAGTGCCTATAGCGAACCCCCGTCTAATTAGTATAGTGTCTGTATCTTTGAGTTTGCATGTGATGTGTTTAGGTGTGAGCTGTGGACGACAGCAGCTCTTGCATGAGTGTGCACTAAGTGTTTGTGTGTTGGTGTTCTCCCGGGATTTATAAAAAACAAAAAAAATAAAAAAATAAAAACTGAGAAGCACATTGAAGACTGTGCCTCTCCCTTCCCACGTGAGAGCATTACAGTAAAAGTATACTGTGAAAACCATTGCTATAAACCACTGATTTCCCTGATTGATACAGTACCGTTCACACACAAAAAAAAAAAAAAGCAATATAGTGGGGCCGCACACTACTGTATGCTGAATTTGTGTTTACTGAACAAAATGTACTGTCACTTGAACCATGTCGTGCAAATTTAAATCTCATCACCTTTGTGCCAGGTCTCGCCATACTCCCCTCCTCCTCTAATGTTGGCGACAGCCAGGACTCCATCCAGGTGCCGCACAAAGATTAGCCGGGAGACGCTGTAGCTCGGCGTGATGGAAATGTTGAAGCCACCGTAACCGTACAGGAAGCCCGGGTGGGAGCCGTCCAGCTTGATGCCCTTCTTGTGAACGATGAACATGGGGATTTGAGTGCCGTCCTTGGAAGCGTAGAAGATCTGGACAAGAAATGGCGGACGATGGAGAAATGGGACAGATGGACAGAGACGGCAGGTACACAAGATCTATTGATGTTACCTGGGTGGTCTGGTAGTCTGTCGGGTCAAAGCCTTTGACTGTGACCTCTCTGAAGATGTGGGGCTGCAGAGGCTGCTTGGTCAAGTCGCAGTGATAAATGATGGCTGGATGAAAAAAGAGAACATATTTGTAGCATAAATTCAGTAAGTGATTACTTTTTTTTTCTTTTTTTTTTAAAAAAAATCGGAAACTGGATTAGGGGTACTCTTGAGTTCTCGTAAAGAATTTTGTCGATCATATGGAATTCGACTTGTCTAAAGTTTGTTTCATCATCGTTATTTTGAGTAGTCAAGATGATGGATTTCACTACTTGGCAACTACCAGTAGAAGGCAGAGTTTCATTCCTTCACAGAGTGTAAAACAGTAAAGGTATATAGCGCTTTATTGTGCATATGTAATAACATGATAAGGCAATTAAACATTTATATGGTTGCACAGTCATAACGGCGGGTAATAAAGAGGGTAATAAAGAATCAGTAGGCATGGGTTTATTTTTCTTTGTTACAGTTTAGCTTTATCTTATGCTATTTGTCACTTTTTTGGGACTTATTTCTGAATTTAAGCCCAGGATATTAGTACAATTTTCCGATCATCAAAACTTCTTTGGAAGCACATTTTTACCTTTCTTAAATGTGAAATATGGGATTTGAACAACGTTTTCAGGAAGCAATACCTCAAAAGTCACACACATCCTTCAGAGTTCATTCCAGTTCAATTTTACCTGGCGAGAGGAAAGAGGTGAAATAGTAGAAGATTTCAGAGTCGCGTTTCCTTCCCGTGAATCCGACCACAGAACCGACATCCAGAGGAAAGGTCCTGAGCTCCTCCCCGGAACTGAGACGATACATTTTCAAGACATTCTTCACGTCGTGGAGGAAGCACACAAAGAGGTAGCTGGAGTATGTGCAGGTGGCGAATACTGTAAACACGAGAGAGCAAAACGCAACGTGAACGTGAAGTGAACGAAATAAGCAGAACCGGATGATTCGAGCTGCCGCCGCTGCTCACCGATTACGTCCTTCTCATGCTGAGGGATGAGCTCCGCCCAGTCGCTCTGAGCCGGCGAGGCAAAGTCGATGTTGATGAGGCGGTAACGTGGGGCGTCCAGGTTGGTTTTGAACGTGAACACCGTGCCCTCGTTGGTTACGTACTCGTACTCGGCGTCAAAGTTGTCGATGAGCTTCACCCACGGCAAAAGTCCTGGATTCCCAGAGGATAGACGGCAGACTTGAACACATGACCACTATTATGAGAGAAAAACTTAAAGCAAGCAGCAAAGCACACAGATAAGACAACAGAGATTGTGTTTAAATATCTGTTGTCTAAAGGGTTTTAACATGGAACAAAGATGCTTATCGTTAGCCTGTGTTCATGGCATTTCCCATTATGTGTTAGCGTTCATCTAGCAGCCTTTATGGCAAAGTTATGTGGTTGTTATAAAAGGTGCTATATAAATGAATTTATTGTTCTAAATACACATGTAATTCTCTCTGTTCTATATTTAGTTTGACAGTAAACATCAAGTGAGAGTGGCAATAAACAGCGTGAAGCCTCTTTTTTTGAAGAATTGTTTTCCCATTTTCTCTGCCAAACTGCCGCTCGTTTTGATGTGAGTTGAGCCACTGTCACCATACAGTGCTTCTGTAGCTCTCTGTTTGTTCTCAATAAGTTAAAGCGAAAACACCGTCCGAACAATGGCTCGTATCTCAAAAAACTCTAGGTGCCACTGTACTGTTTCTCATTTGACTGTTTTGTATTTACGGCCTGGAGACGTTTTTCATACAAACATTTACTGTAGTAATTCAAGGTTATAAAGAGCGCGCAATCAACTGGTTTTCCCAGCAGCGAAAGACACACTGCACAAGACTCTTAGTTACAGCCGTAAATGATTGTTTCATATTAATGGGCCTAGCAGTGGTTTTCATACAAATATTTCCTCTAACCACATCACATCACCACTGCGATGGCGTAGCTTAGTTTTAGACTATAGCAACAATTTGGGTTAACAGGGTTTACAGGGAAAGCCCACATAGATAATACATACAAAGATCATACAGTCATGTCAAACATGCCTGTAATGCCCTTAGGCGTCTTCTTGAGGTCACAATACCACAATCTGTTGACAGGATCGCAGCCTTCCCTGATGGACAGCAGCACATAGCGGCCATCATCTGAAACCTGCAGAACAATAATCACCTTTCCATGAGAATTAATAACTCAGGAAAAACACAAGTTCAGCCTCATTTGGGAGACAAGAAATGACCTCGGCTCCACTCATCCACTTGGGATGATTGGGAAACTCGGCGCAGAGAACGTCCTCTGACTGCGGTGTTCCCAAAACGTGAAAGTACAGCTTCTGGTCCAAGTTAGTAGAGGTCTCAGTCCCTGGAAGAGAACATATTTAAGGGGTCATGAATGCTTTTAATTGGTGACAGAAGGAGACAACTAGCATGCAGGATTAAATCAGTTGCCATGCGTTGTTTCGCTTTGCTGTGACTTGGGTTTCTGTCTAAAAGTCCCAAATCCTCCACAGTTTGACTGCACCCATTGGCTGGCTTGTCAGTCACATTCTATGTATCAGATGAAATGAAATAGATTTCCACAGGGCTGTAGGGCTGAAATGAGTCCTTAATCTGAGCACCTTGATTTTAAAGGACACATGCACGGGCTACATTTACAAGGGACTTTTATGGTCAATTCTTCAATATGCGTAACACACACAGATGTGGCAGCACGCGCTTATGTCACCTCAGCAAGGAAAGAAGGACACAGAAGCGGGCACATTCGATTGAAGGCATTGGAGTGGTGGGGAAAGAAGAAAAAAAATGCGAGAAAAAAAAACGAGACAATGGGGGACGTACCGTTATAAACAGCAGCAAGGAATAATTGTTCATAGATGTCATGTTTTGCTTTTTTTATTGTTGTTGCAGCTTTCACTTTTCTACCAATATAAGTTGCATTGAAAAAGTATTACATGTCAAAATGATATCAGGAGGGCTAAAATAGTTTTTTAATCCATTACTCCTTGATTTTGTGAAGACGCACACTAGCTGGTTATGGGAAGTAGGCCTATTAAAAGCTCTTTACATTAGTAGTCATTAGTGACTTGTTGTTTTGCCATTGTTGCTATATATTAAAGGTTCATGCATTCGAATTTTGCAGTTTTGGTGACGTCAAACATAATGCCAAAGTAATGTTAACAACGCATTACAAGTCACCGATATTATAATAACCAATTACTCTCAAAAGACAGTAACCAGCACAAAACATTTGGGAAGTAACTTGCAACAGGTTTATTTCATTTAAGCCCACTATGGAAGGAAAAAAAGATAGATTTATTTCAAAACTATCTAAAATATCAAACATCTTATTTTTCCTGATTAAGATATGTCGTGACCTCACCATCGCTTTTGCCCTTCTGTTCAGGGTAAGAGTTGTAGAAAAGGCCCTTCCCATCATGCGTCCACGACATGCAGCTGAACTTGACCCGCTGCAGATGGTCCTGCAGAAGCACGGCGCCTTCCACCCCCAGGAAGTGCATCTCCACCCAGTCCGAGCCGCTGGCACTAGTGCCGTAGGCCAAGTACTCTCCATCTTCCGAGAAGGCGTAGCCTTAAAAAGGAGGGAAAACGATGTTTGTGAATTTGTCTTTTATGAATTCAATGTTAAGAAATTAGGTCTCGCTCTTTACCTCGTAAGGCAACTGTGCCATCATCAGAAAATGTGTTAGGATCCAAAAAGACGGTAGGTTCTGCATTGAGGCTCTCCTGCACATACATCACACTCTGGTTCTGCAGGCCAGTGTTGTAAAAGTGAAAGTACCTGCATATGAGGACAGATGAACATCCAAACACGATAACCATTCACTGGGTTATTATTAACAAAAGGGCAATAATTGCATTCTGTAGCTGCCAGCCTTACCTATTTCCCCTTTTGAAGGGACAACTATACTTGGGATAGTCGTACAGCTCAGTCATGCGCTCCTTGAACAGATCCCGCACCTCGCAGCGCTCCAAAAATGGCAACGTGAGCTGATTCTGAGCACTGACAAACGCCTGTGAAATCAAATTGAACGACGTGGTTTAGCAGTTGTTTTTAAAAACATATTTTTGGTCTATTTGAAGATTCAACTAGACTGAATAGTAGTGAGTATGTTATTTGGAACAGCACAATTTTTCGATGGTCAAACAATCGCAAGCCAGACCTTGGATAACAATGACAAATGTGTATCTGCCTCAGGAGACTAGTCACTAGGTTCCCGTGAAATACGTTTATTACCTGTGTCTTTTCACTGTCGGGGTCCTCCAGCCAGCTGTATGGATCTGGTATTTTGTAGCCATGATAATCATCCACCTAGCATAAGTAAACACATGATAATCACCCACCTAGGATACGTAAACATCCCGTGTCGGAATTGAACGTATACGCACAATTAGCAAGGAACGGTACGTAATTCATCCTGAAATGTGGGAGAGGCTGTCACGAGTACGCTCATGGAAGCTAGCTTCGCTAACCTCGCTAAGCTAACTAGCATGCTAACAAAAGAAACCGTTGCCTTCAATGAATGAAACCGCAAAATGACAGCAGCCCGGCTTTATTAGCACGCTAAGGCTAACACGCTTTACTTACAATTGCATCGTCACGGTAAGCGGTGGGGTACTGAAAAGCCATTCTGGACGCCAGTTTTCGGGAATCGCGTAATAAAAAAAGTTGCCCCAGAGCCCGAAGTGGATATTTTGAAATGGCTCTCTGGAAGACGTACAACATTAACTTGAGACGCTAACAAATTTGGCACAGGAGACCCACTAGAAGCTTCGCTGCCATACATCCGCCAAAGAGCACAGTCAAGAGGTGACGTTCGTTCTGCGAAAATGTAGAGCGCCCCCTGTCACCAGGAAAAAGATTGTCAACATGCAGTTCCTGGGGAACAAGAAGCAGAAGAAAAACCGGTTAATTCCTGGCTAATGGTGCCCTTTTCGTCCCCATGAAGACCTTTGATATTTCACAAAATAAACTACAACTATTACTCAAATAAACAAAAATTTTTATGACATTTTATTTTAGATTGTGGTCTTCCTTCTAACATGAACACAAAATGATGTCTGTAAAATGTTTTTTTCTTTCTTTTCAGTAGTAATTAACTTGTTTATTTTTTGGGGGGGGGGGGGCAGATGGCCCTTTCAATGATGTCCCTAGGACAAATATTTTTTTTTAAAGAGCAATATTTGAAATTTAAATGTAAACAAACAGAAATGCAAGAATTTTGGGGGTAAAAAGAAGAGAAGCAAATCAGTCCAGCCCACTCCCTATCCCCCTCGAATAGCAGGGGTCTACTGTATTTGGTAAGGTTATTACCACCAAACATGTCTTTGAATTACATAAAACCAAATTATAAATAATCACTCAGTAGTTAAGTTGTTTTGTCAATATCTGCCTTTTGATGCTTTGAAATATTATTTGCTATTTACCTTATAAGCCTTATTTTGTTGCATGTATTTATGTATTTATTTATTTTTTTCCCAAGCAGTTTAGGCCATACGTGTGAAGAGTGTAGTTGTAAATGTTGACCTTTACACCTCTAGCTAAAGGCTATGTGGGTCCACCGGGAATCTCCATCATCAACTCTTATCTACGTGACAGTGAAGGAGAGACCTCCACCTCTACCTCGTCTTTCTTTTTCTGCTCGTCTCCACCTCCCCTCCCCTCCCCTCCCTTCCGTCCCTTCCGTCCTCGCCTGACTTGATCAATCAATCTTGATTTGACTATAATTATCACTGGCGCCCATTCTTTGCACAAGGCCGATAGCGTGCAGATAAGGCAAAAAAAATAAAAAATGAAGCGACACATAACTGGGAGGCCTTGAGGAAACAATTTGAGCTCGCCGAAGTAAAATAAAAGTGACTCATTCCTAGAAATGGGCTTTTAACTTGGCGTGTTGTTGTCGGCGACATCTAAGCGATGGTTTCAACATGCCACACTGCGATTCATTGGCTTCTTCATAGCAGGTTTGAATGACGTGGCGCTGTCTCGGGCATAAAAAGAGAGAGCATTGTTTGGATACCATGGCTGATCAGACAGTCAGATGTCCTGTGACACATTCCGCATAGTTCTTACTTTCAGATTTATCTTCACATGTCATATTTCAGAACAAAAGGTTAGTCGTCGGTATAGTCTCGAATTATGCAAAGCGAAAGTGGGTGACGAGGCTGAGCGCAGACCGGAGGTGAGCATATGAATGTTTCTGTCCTGTTTTTTTGGGTGAAGACATTCAAATTGGGGATGTAATGGAAATGTTTAAAGGTACGCGTTTCGGGTCATAGGACGGTCCCGGCCTCCGTCTAATTCGATTCTTCTTCCTCTACTTAAAATCAGGAATACCCCACTATGCAAAGAGGATGTTTTCCTGTCCGCCTTTGCCAGATATGGGTCACGGAAACCATTGTCCTTTAAGCAGGGGGAGACAAACACTGACAGTTTGAATGAGTGTGTTTGCGTTGAAAAAAATTGACCTCTTATTCTCATTCAATGACTAAGTGGTGGGGTATTTACGCGTCTTTTGACATAAGGTGGAAGCGTATGAATTAAAGCTCCTCCTCCCTCGGTTTTTACCCCATTATCCGGCGTAACAATAATGGGACACCCCTCACTCGCTCCCGCCCCTCATCACAGGAGGAAGCACCTGTCTCAGTGGTAGCGGATGAAGAAGGACGACCACCTGTTGTGTTCGTGGGCGAGGGGTCATCACAAGGTTACTCCTAACCGGCATGCTCACTCAATCCAAACTACTCTCGTGAGAATTCAGTGCAATTTTGTACAAAAAAAGCACTGTAATTCATATTGAAGTGGATTTAAAATATCAATTTTATTCATGAGTGTTTTGATAATATTACACCCTCGCTGTATTTTCAGTGCATCATCAAGTCCATTATCTTCAATCTGTGAGTTGTGACTGGACTCTTAGGGCTCTATTTTCATAGACAGCGAATCTGCCGTGGAGCGCAAATGTGTGATTTTGGTGCAAGCGCAAGGCTCACTCATGTTTGCCAATTCGGTAGACCGTTTTGCACCAAGAAAGGCGTTCCGACGCAGCAGAAGATGGAGATGCACCTGGCAGAGGGACAATTTGGTGGCAGAAAATTTATCTAAACTCACGCCTGCTCAGACCATGTCTAAATCCTGGCGCAAGGTACACCTCTAGTCTAAAGCAATTTTGGTGAATTTGCAGACAGGCAGACAGATACTGAGCCACGCGGACATATTTAAGTCGCCAGCTCATTGTGGATACGCACTCATATTGTCTGTTTCCAAACCATGGCCAGCAGTGTCAGCGCTCCGCTCACGTACAGATCACTGCGATTACGCATCGTCCTCTTCCTCCTCCTCCGTCGAGAATGTCAGTTGACTGTAAACACTACCACAGTTGCGCAGCCCGCCCACCATTAGTTCCGCCGGGCTGCGCTTGTCTACAAAATTACCAACAGCTGTCTAATCTGACTCTGGCGCACAGTTCCCCCGCCCACCGCACAGGATTTACGTCGTTCACAAAAATAGAGCCATGTTTGGATTTCATATAGCGCCCGACTTTCAAGAGGATTTCCTACTTACGAGGCATGAGAGCCCATTTTCTATTAAGACGTATATATTCTACATTTTATTTATTCAATTGAAGATGTGTGGAGTGTTTACAGTACACATTTTTAAAAACAATATATAGCTACATTACTTAAAATGTATATCAAGTGAAACCGGAGTTTAAAACCAAATAAATTATAAGTAGAACATAAACAAAGATGCTTACAATACTGCAGAGCAGTATTGTAAGCATCTTTGTCAAATTTAATCAGCGGCCCAACACTGCGTCGGTCTGCAATAAATGTCCGTGTGAAACATTGGTTTTCTTTTTGGTCCCGGCGGAGCTTCGAGGCAGAAATTTCGCGCCGACGTATTTTTGAAGTCGATTTAGCCGAGAGTTATTGTTTTTTGTTATTTTTCCCCAGCCCTATTTGTATCCTAAAACACCTTTCCATTTCAATGCCGTTGTCTATGATACTTTATAAGCTCAAATATTTACATCAGTTGAAAGGAACTGACGCGACCTCACCTAAAAACCTATTTGAAGTTGTCCTTATCCTAATAACAGTTGTCCGAGGGGGATGCCAAGGCGACACAACAATGCTCAAGGATGCTTTTAAATGTCGAGATCACAGAGGACGGCTTCCTGCCTGTTTGCCTCATTCGGCTGTCATTAGCCACTCTGTCGTGTCCTGCCTGTGTATGACGTGGCCTACGGGTCAGTTTGACCCATCCCTATCGGACGTCAACAGGAAGCGAGACATTACGAATTGCACAATTGGGGGTTTTGATGTATGGTACATGTCCCGGGTATTTCATGGGAAAAGGTCAGTCGGTTTGTGTAGATGTGATGTCAACCAGGACGGCACAATACCTTGTTTTTCCACTGCATGGTGTCGTCTCGGCTCGACTCGGTACTCAATACTACACAAAAACACAATATAAGAGTATGTAACCGTGCCACTCACATCATCTGGAGCAGGACAGAATCAAAATGTTTTGAAATACATGACAAAAACATGGAAATACTGTACATCATACTCACCAGAGCTGCTGCTTGTGAAATGTATTAATGCATGCAGATCATTACAGATGTGTTTTGCTTGTCAAAGTTTGCTGGGGCAAGTTTGCTGTGACCAACATATCACATGATGGAAGCATGCTGACGTGTGAGGCGAATTTGAAATCTGCTCGGTCCGATTGGCTGGCGACCAGTCCAGGGTGTCCCCGCGACTCTCGCCCGAAGTAAGCTGAGAAAGGCTCCAGCACACCCAAGACCCTACTGAGGAAGGAAAGGAATACCCCTGAGATTCTTTCACACCAATGTGCATTTTATATTTAATACAGATTAAATATAGATTTAATACAGATGAAATATAGATTTTGCAGTAAAATTATGGCATATAAATTAGCGTGTGTTGCTGAATTTAGTGCAATTTCCTTAGTCTGACTTTGTTCCTGCCCTGTCTGTGTCCTTACGCTGCTGTGTAGGGCAGCAAAGCCTTCTGGCTTCCGTTGCCACAGAAACAGCATAATGGCCAATTGTTAATTGGGCTTTGGAGCAAAGCTTCAAATAATGACCAGTAACAAGTGCCGTTGCAAAAAAAAAAGCGAATCTTTTATATTAAAATACCCCAGAAGATGTATACATTATTCACAGAAAAATATTGTAATACATTGTGTCCAAAAGGTCACTGTACACTTCATTTTTTCTATTTCCTCTCAGATCTGATTCGGACAGACGTGAGATTATCAGCATTTGACAGCTTAGGCCCAGAACACACATAAACACAATCAGGCTACTTTTGTCCCGATTTTGAAGGACGTCAAATGCCTGACTATCTTATGTCATATAAGACTATCCTATAAGAACATCCTTTTGTCTAATGTGAAACTGTTAAGTGCCTGATTTTTCATCTTTATGTTTGGGGTCTATCAGATTTTGCAGTTGTCGTAACCATATCTTTGCCTTGCCCAAGCCTCGCCGATTGACATCGGAGCAGCGTTGGAAAATTGTCCCCCGGCAAGACGTTTTTCCGTCCTCGACTGCAGTTCAGTTCAGTTCAGGTCTCAGGATAGACATTCCCCAGCTTTGCCATGCATGCCTGCTCTGAGAGTTCCGTGTTTTCATCAATGGTGGTAGTAGCAGAACAGATCGTTGTACTATGCGTTGGAACAGTGCGATGGCCATAAAGCTTCTCAGACTGAACAAAAACCGCAAAGCCTAATGCTGATGGCCCCACCTTCGACTACGCTTTGTGGAAACCGGATTACAAGTTTGTGTAATGTTTCTAATGTACAAACAGTGATGAAAAAAAAAAAAAACATTACGAGAGCTACAAGAAGAACCTGCCAATTAGTCAGAGTGGAAGGGACGTTTGTCATTGTTTGTGCTGATAATGTTGAAAGGAAGTCAGAGAGCACTCGCGTTACTCAAAGGCGGCCTGCTGAAAGATGCGAGGATTAAGGGACAGTTTGTACAAAAAAAACAACAACAAAAAAAACCCACCATGTTACTTACAGGTGTGGGCCACATGCATCATTGATATTTACACTTGCATTAAAACGGTGGCCTGAGCATACAAGAAACGACGTCATGGTTGGAAAAAAAAAAAAGAGCTTCACAAGCGCCGTCTGAGTGATTTGTATCTTGCACTCTGGCACCGTGTTTTCCTACTTGTCAAACCAGCCAGGCTGCCCACGCAAAACTGTCATTGAGGGCATTTGTTTGCCCTCATTTGGGAATGTATTTCAATGTACAGTGAGAAATAAAAAGTAGCTGCTGTCACATTTGTTTTCTGTTAAGTATCTCCTTTTATGCATTGTCTTGATTGCTCTTTGTTAGTTGTGTATTAACTACACAAACAAGACTGTCTGGAGAGATGGCACACGTGCTGAAGAGCCTGTTATATGCTGGCACAAATCTGGATAACATCCCTGTCTGGTTTTCCTTTTTCATTGTACGAGTCACATTGACTTCCTCCGAAGCCCAAAACACAAATGGTGATCCTGTTCGGGTTATGTCGTCGCCAAAGGAATGGAACGCCGTGGTGTATTGGTAAATCCGGATGGAACTGTTCACTGTCTTTCGTCATCCTCCGTGAACCAGGAAGTCCCCTACTAACTAACAAACATACAGGTACAAGTACTGTGCCTTGTGTTTTCCATTTTAGTTGACACTTCTACATTAACAACAGTGGAGTGTCATAACAGGTTTCAGTGCAACTCAACAACAAGAGTGTTCATTAACCATTTATAGCACAAGGAGTCATATTTGTAGCATACGATTATGTGCAACTAGAAGTGTACACTCGAGGCAGAATATGGCAACGGATGGCCATAAAATGTTGTCATTAAAACATGGCCTAAGACAACAAGAAGAATGAGCCTAATTCAATTAAATAAATCTCAACGTGTGGTACATAGAGAGTGACTTACGATGACAGGACCAAACCATTTAGGATTTTGGAGTGGAGGTAAATTTAAAGTCCTCTTAAAAAAGTGGGAAAAATAGTGGCGATTTTTGTTTATCTGACCAAAATTTATTTTGGAGGCTACCTCCTCATTCGTGGCGACTGACATGTTAGGAATTAAAAAAGGGGACTTTACCACGTGCATTGCCGCCTTTTTGAACAGATCAATCAAATGTAAATAAGAGTGGGGGGCCATCAGGGCCAACAAGTCCTTCTGAGCTGGCCTGAACCCTATCAGAAGCACTGATCTACATTTGCAACTTTAATTCTAATATTTGTTCCATGAGTTTGTATTTTTTTCCCCAACTATCTATTCTCTTCATTCTCTTGGCTGCACAGATTCTAGAATATATACTGTATGTTAGATTTTTTATTTTTTTTTAATGTCCAATCAGATTTCAGTCTCTATGTGCATCTATGTCAGAAATGCAAAATGCATGGCCCGCCAATAAATGCTGACATTACCAAGTATTTCAACAGATGCCTTCAACCCTGGTCAATATATTTTTATTTGACAAAAAAAGAGCAAAACATTGCAGCAAAGGATATATTCAGGCTTATGTAATGCTAGACAAGAGGACAAAAGAAGACCCTATCATTCCTTTTCCTCTGTCTTTGAACCTCACTTTGTTTTGGGTTAAGAAAACAAAAACAAAAAAAAGAAAGAAAAGGTTGACCGGGCAGAGAGCACAATGAGTGTAAAGCTTTGCGTGCAGACGGATATTACCCTTTTAAAAGCAAAACAAATATGTGTGCCGAGGTGCGCCCTGTAATTTCGCTGTTGACATGTGCACTTACAGTGGGGCTCCAGGACCCTGTTAATGACTAGGGCAGGTAAGACATGGAGACAGGTGGAGGGCAGTGCCGTCTGACGGCTCCCGAGAGAAGAGGGAGAGCGTGCGTCTGTGCTGCGGGATTGTGTAAAAGTGTCACAGACAGACACAGTGGCACCTGATGATGTCATCCATGTTGTCACCGGGGCGCCTTCAAAGTTCTCCCGTTTACAACACACGCCATTCCTGAGCACTAAAGTCTTGACTCATACTATATTGTTCTCCTCTTGTCCTCTTGCTCAACAAATGACAGCGCCGCACGCCGCCGCTTCAAAACAAACGTCTGCAGGAAGTAGCCACGTGGCAAGTTATTATCTACGGCAGACCTGGGCAAATGACAGACTACGGGCCAGATCCAGTCCATCCATGGTGTCACCGGCTCCTCGCCGTCTTTATGGAGTCAAAATCAAACATAACTGCCTTAATTTTGACAGTGGTGCTTTTTGTACGTGCACATTTGGACAATACAAGCGAGGAAGGGCAACAACACGGGTCCTCAGTGTTGCCAATTTAGCAACTTTTCCAACCACTCTCACGAATATCTTTTCAAAAACGTGAATAGTGACAGTGCCAAACAAGGGCTCCTCATGTTAGCGACCTTAATATTCCGTGCACAGTGGAGGTAAGAAGGGAATTTGCCCTGGTAATGATTTGTGAATCCCACCTAAGAACGGCTAATATGAGTTAATGGTTTGTGCTCATGATGTTAGCACTTTCAAAATATATATTAAAAAAAAAAAAAAGGATATAAAACCTATGAATGTGTTTTTTTTGTGAATGTCCATTGAATACTGATATAATGTTCATATGAATACATGAAATTGATCGGGAACTATATATATAATTATTATAATATATACAATATGGAATTAATATTTGTCCTATTAAATTTCAGCCTCTATGTGCTGCTATGTGCGGCCCTTCAGAATTAGTAGTGCTGGTCAATGTAACTTAAACTATATTAGCAATGGGACTGTTTCTGTAACCAATCAAATTTTATGACCATGAAGTTGTAGTATTATGTGGAAAAAAGTAGTAAATTTACAAGAACAAATTGGTAATATTACGAGAAAAGGGTCATAGTTTTATTAGCATTCATTCACAATATAATGAGGGGAAAAAAGTACATTTATGAGATTAAATTTGTAGTATAATATAAGATAATATAAAAGTAGCAGTTTTGTCAGAATAAAGTTAGTGGTTATTGCCGATAGTCCATCATAATACTTGGAATACTCGTGTTTTTGCATCATCATTACACTGGAAAATAAAAATTTTCTCAGTTGTTTGAAACACATGAAAGTACATTCTTAGTGATGCATGTAAATGTTTGATGTTATTACTTCATTGCTGACGAAAAAGACAAAATGGAAACCATTTCAATTCACTCTGGTTTGAATATCTCGTTTTTTTTTGTTTTCTGACTATGATGATGGCATATTGATTACATTAAATAAAATTAAAACAAATATACACTAAACATTTGGTTCTACTTCATCAATGTATTCAATTAAAATATATTCCATCAACATTAACATAAAACAATAAAAACAGTACTGACAGTACAGTATTACTACTCATACTCATACAAAATCCTCCTCATTTCTCATGAGAACAGACCCACAGACGGCTAGTCGTCAATGCGACAAAGTTCTTTTGATCCAAACATGAAATTAGCCACAGATAAAGTCAGATTTCAGACTGTAAAATCAAATATCTGACAATGTTGCTTTTTTTAAAAAAAATGTCTTAAGGCAAAAAAAAAAAAACAGGGCAAAGGAGCAGAAGAATAATGAAGCCATTCACAACCATTAAGGAATACGGACATGGCTTTTAGTTATGTTGGAACACAAAAGGGCCTTCTAAGACACTAGGAAGCATCGAACTGTCCAGAATGTCTTGTAAAGACATGGGGAGCTAATCAGTCTAATTTAACTCGTCAATGATGGAATGGCAGGAAAACCAGCAAAAGCAGACGAATATTACCAGATGACATTTAAAGCGTGAAGTACTCAGGTCGGCATTGGACATTGTCTCATCTCGGCAGGTGTGTCACTTTTGCGCTATGACTGTTTTTGCCTCTCTGTGGGTGGTGTGGATACGATTTAAAGCTGTGTGTGCGTGCATGCGTGTAGTGCGGCGACATTCCTCTTCGCTTCGAAACTATGATAATAACCTGTCAACAGGAGATCATCCGCCGGCGGAGGAAAGACACTTGGTGGACGTTGAGGTGGAGGGTGGCATTGGCCTCAGCGTACCTCACGAGAGCCCAATTCAGATCACCACTAAATCACTGTGATGCGCAAATGGGAAATGAAAATGTACAAACAAGCTTGTCACAATACTTTTGAGTGCTGTTTTGGAGTACTCTTACAGAGAGGAAAGAGTTCGGTTTAGGCAAGGCCAGGCAAAGGTGTCATCAGCACTTCAAGACATCATGCAATTTTGTTGATTTATAAAGCTTCGTCTGCTCTTTAATATACAATAGTTGTGTACTGGTTTAGATGTTTGTGCAGGACACTGCATAAAACACAAAGAAAACCAAGATGACTTTTTTTCACCTTGGTAGTCAACTAAATTGTTTTCATCCAAAAAAATTCCACAGATTGTAATGACGTTCGTGTGAACTCTCTGCATGTCTTTGTCACGTCTCTATCAAACCACTTATCACCACGCATCAGATATCACGTCGTCCGAGCCATCTCCCAAAGCAAGCATGCAAGTACTATAAACACACAATTCCGCATGTGTACGGCGCATGTGAGTATTAAAAGGTAGGCAGACGAGACCGGGATAGGGAAGCCTCACAGAGGAAGAGGAAGGAGATAAACAGAAGGTGATGAATGAGATGACCCAAGGCAAGGAGAAAGAGCCAAACAGTGAGACGCAAAAACTAAATTACACGGTGGCTCATGTCAGCAGTTGTAATTAGTAGCTTAGTCAGGTGTGGCGAGCAGGACAGGATGTGTCAGAAAAGAAACCGAAGAAAAAAAACAACAAGACAATAGCAAATGCAACACACAATGTGAATGGACTTCGACGCACGGAGGGTAGGGAGGTGGGGTGGGGGGACGACATGCAATGAGAAGGCATGACGGCACTGAATGGAAAAACAAGGCAGGTGGTTCGCGGCGTGTCGCGTGTCATGCACGAGAATGATGTGTGCGGATATCCAGACGCATCTTGAATGGGCTGGAGCGGCGCCAAGGTAAATGTTGCTTTTGGAAGGCAGGACAAGAAGACAGGAGACGAGAGTGAAAGCTGGACTACTCGTCAACACGGGCAGCACAACACACATATTGTTGCAGTGCAACATTCATCTGTTAATATTCACTATTCACTTGCTAGATTAGCAACTATTCTCCCATTGCTGGGTCCACCCATAGACACACATTAGCATAACATGACAAAATCTTCCCAAAAATACTCCTGACTTTAGTAGGAAACTGACTGGAGTTATTTACAATGCCCCCAAAAAAAAACACACACAAAAAAACATTTTCAGTAATGTTTACGTAAGTGACGTCGTCTCCATGTCACAGCTTCGGTAGCCAAACATATTTTAAGTCGATGTCACGTAGAATTAGGCTTAGAGGGTCTGAGAGAGAAAATGGTTCTCTCTGAGACTTTGGAGAAATGAGATTCAGTACACAAAGCGAGCACAAATAAGTTCTCAATCTCAAAAACAATGTCCATGGCAGACCAAAAGTCAACATTCTTCATTTCGCCGCTGCACAGTCATTGCATTTGTGTTCAGCATTCTGTTGTTCGTGAGATTCACGTGATGTATGTATTCAGTGTACTGTTATGCCAGCGAGTGTCTGATTGAAAACATTTAAGCTATGTAATGGAATCATCACAAGCCAAGGAGGCCTAAATTCTGATCAGACATTTAAGGTTACACAATTAAAATCTTAGAAGCAGAAAATGTCACATTCCAATTTAGTGGAAAAATGTCAAATTTTGTTTTGTTTTGTTTATTGTTTTATTCAATTGTTTGATTGTCATTTGTTTACCATAAAATCCTGCATACTAAAGTTTTATGGCTAGATTTGGGGGCGAGAGTAAATGCCATGTACTCTTCTAATCGAGAAAGCTTTTCTAATATGATGTCACTGTTAGGCTAATAGGTTCAGCAGAGAAACTAGTTCTTTCTGAGACTTGTGAGAAAGGAGCTTCAGTACACAAAGCAAGGAAAAAGAAAAGCCCTGAATCTCTTCTCGTTGTTCACATTGCAACTGTGACTGTTAGCTACAGAAAGAAGAAACAAAGCTCAGATCGTAAATTCAGATTAGCGCCCTTGGTGAGCAGAACGAGGTAGTTCTCCGTCATGCCCACGACGCCTGCCCACCTTGCCATGCCATGCCATGCCTGTTTAGTGCATTCGGGCCCCCTAATGATGTCATCTCCTATTAACAGTCTTCACTTCCAAAGACAAAGCGCGCATGCTTGTCTTCCGCTCGGAGACGGATGGAAGTAGATGTTTGGGAGAATGAAGATGTATTTGTCTGATCCGGACATAGCTGGGTGACAGCCCCCCACCTTTAGAGAAAGCCTTTTGCCTTGGGGCAAGACAGTGACACGCACACACACACACACACACACACTGCAAGGAGGAGTCAAGGGGTAAAGGGGAGGAGGGTGCAGCGGCAAAGTAAGTGTAGTCAGTCACAAACAGGTAGATAGAAGCTCCCCGAGCCCGAGAGAGAGAGAGAGAGAGAGAGAGAGAGAGAGAGAGAGAGAGAGAGAGAGAGAGAGAGAGGTTTCGAAAGGGAGCCACTGGTTGCTCACACACACTCAAGCTCTTCACACAACCTCACCTATGTGTGGCTCCTCTCAAGGCTTCACAGTAAGTGCCTTCCATCCTTTTCCAACCCAATGCCAGTGATCACGCAAGGCTGGTCCCAAATGTACGCCCTTTTACGCTTTTGCATCACGGCAAGCCGCGCATATAGAGACAAACGTTACACGCGTGGTCACAGCTGTGCGCCTTTGACTCATGTCTTGATTTTCACAAGATGCTTTCTGCTGTGTCACCAGTGGGATCCACGGTTTCGGAGTGAGCTGTCAGCCTTGTGACACTCATTCCGAGGCGCGCACGTTTGGACAGAAAAACAGGGTGAAAAGTTAACGCCGTTGGCACTTTGCGATTAGGGCTTTGAGTGCGTTCATGTCGTAAACAGATTATTGTGTTACTGTATTGCAGCAAAATACATACTGTTATTATTGGTTTTATTTGAGTAAAATGACCCACGCTGTCACTGTTATTGATTGGTTCAGGTTTGTTATAAATTCATGTTGGTTGTGTGCTTTATCATTAGTTCATCCCTAAAGTTGTACTATACGACTTATTTTTAATTGAACTGTAACTTGGGTTACTTTAAAACCAGGGTTGAATCAGCATCATATACCTTTTAAAATTGCATTTTATTCTAACGTTTTACTATCCCAATTATAGTCATCTGAGAAATTGGGTTATTATGAAACAACGTTTTGAGGTGCCACATAACTACAGAAGCAGATTGTGTGCGTGTATGTGTGTGTGTGTGTGTATACAGGGGCGTCGAACAGGGGGGAAAAAAACTTGACAACTCTCAAGGGGCCCTGATCATTTGGGAGACCCCCGAATTTCCCACAGGGGGCCCAAACAATTTCTTGATACGTAGTCACACTTAATAACTCCCAAATTTTGCCAGCGTATGAATGCATCTGTGTTTTTTGCCTGTGTGATGGTAATTGAATGTTTTCGAAATTGGGTCGTGAGCCATGTAAAAGTTCCGGAAAACATGCTTATGAGTGACATTTGATAAACATATTCCATCCATCCATCCATTTTCTGAGCCGCTTCTCCTCACTAGGGTCGCAGGCGTGGCGGAGCCTATCCCAGCTATCATCGGGCAGGAGGCGGGGTACACCCTGAACTGGTTGCCAGCCAATCGCAGGATAAACATATTATTCTTATTTTTTTGGCACACATTTAAAATTCAGACTAACCAGTCCAGGATTTGTTTTAACAAATGTGTGCATGCTCACATTTAAGTGTTTGCTATCTTATCACCATCTGAGTGGCAACCCGAGGAGCCTGAGGAGGAAGCAGTTCTGAGAGGGCATGTCCCAGCATTGTTTTTTTTTTTTTTTTTTTTTTTTTTTTTTTTTTTTAATCAAAGCTTCTTCTGTCTTCACTGTTTCATCCCATCAGTGGTTGGGGGGCTGTGGGTGAGATATCTGTCTCCAATCTTCATGTGAACTGGAGGGAGAGAGTCAGTACACAAGAGAGGAAGAGAGCACAGAGCCTCATTTGGTCTAGAGGAAGTTTGATTCACTGAGACCACTGGCTGGTTTCCTTGTGAAAGTGGTGTTGCTGCAGGGGGAATGACGCGCGCAGGAACCTCCCTTACAGCTCCGGGGTTTGTGACTGGGATTTTCACAGGATGTATGGGACAGTGGGGGCAGAGGGGCAGCGAGCATGAGGGGTCCGCTTTGAAGTTTGTTTGTCCGGTAATAGCCGAGGCTGGGAAAGTAAGTGGCTGCTGCGTCCTCACTGTAATTTTAGCTCCATAACATCTTGTAAAACGCCTCTTCTTGTCTCTCAGTTTAAAGTGATAGTATGTAGAAATTTGACTGTTAAAAAAAAAAAAAAACAGTTTCAAACTCACATTGCGCTTGCAATGAGGAGAATAGTGTTTTCATTACGATGGTGACCTGGAGCGCCTTCCTACTTTAGTGCTCTATATATTGGTGGAGCAGTCCGGACGCTTTTCATGCTATTTTTATTTGAAGAATTGACGTTGTTAGTGTTGACATTGCATTCCATTGGCTTGTAGATTCTCACTGTCTTTGGCTCTCGCTGTTTCGCTATCGAAGAGACAAATTTGTAATGAATCAATCACCAAGATCTCTCTGATTTATACATACTAACGTTGCATCCCTTATGGGAAGTGTCATGTCAGAAAATAATTTTAACCAATTTAGTCGCTATATAGCTCATTTATTAAATCGAACTTTACTGCAAGCTAAAAACTCACGGTTATGATGGAGTATTTTAGCGCAATTTGAATTTTAAATCATCATTCTTGCACTGCAATTTTTGGGGGGTTATTTTCTGTCTTTTATTTTTGTCTGTATTTTTAAATGCTTTTAAATGATAGAAACACATTGCGTTACCGTGTGTAGAAAATGTGGTATATTTAAATTTGTTTTGCTTTGCTTGCTAACTGAATCTACCTTGATCATCTTATAAAAAAAGAGGTTTCATAAGTAGATTTTTCAATTAAAACAGCACAGTTGTAGTTACACAGTAATTACAAGGTCATTACAGCATGTATCCAGCAAGTAACCTCATCATATTAATCATAATTACCCTAATCATATTAATGCTTGATTGTTAATAGTGCAAATGTATGTTTTACTTGATTAGGGTGAACAGGGTAAAGCATATGACAATTTAATAGGAGTTTTTAACAAGAATGCCTCGTCATGGTAGATAACGGATATTTTTGTGGGTCAAGTAAAAAAAAAAAAAAAAAAGTGTTTATTTTGATGAATGTTATTAGACTAATACACACTGGCTTAACTTCTTGGATACTATGACTGCGTTTTTGTCTCTTCTGCAGCATGACTGCCATGTTCTTGTACTCACGCTAAAGGCCTCCTGGGAGATAACCCTATTGAAATGTTTCTCCCTGCAGGCCTCGTCCTCTGAGTGCAGCACAGTCATGTTAACCTCTGAAGGGTCACCACACAGGACAGAGGTCATGGCGGTTGCAATGACAGAGTCTGCGGACACAGACATGACGTTGTGGAGCGAGGCCGACTTTGAGGACAAGTGCACGTACATTGTGAAGGACCAACCCCTGGAAGAAGTGTCCAAAAACTGCAGCAAGACACGAGCCGAAAGGTCCTTGCCCAGGAACTTGGCCCTGAAACGCCGCCTATACTCAGCGCAGGTTCGTTCACCACTGAGTCATATCCCGACTTGTTTTGCGCTACCTTGCGTCACTTCTGCATCCACTCATCCATCACCATGTGGGAAATTCTTGACACGTTGTTGTCTAATTTCAGCCTTTGCTATGTCGAGGCAAAGGCCGAGACAATTGCCGAGCCCCTCAGCGCATAGCCTGAGGTCTGCGTGATTAGTAGCTACCTCGGATTCTCAGCCCCTTTTGTTCTCGCGCTCAATTACACCGTAAAGCAAAGTAGAGGCACCGGGACCCCACCTTATAGGTCAGCCGCATCAGGCAGTTTTATTTGCAAGCATGTTGTAAGGTGGTTTATGTTTAACCCCATTGCAGGAGATCATAGATAGCAAGGCAGACGGTAAAAGATTAACCCCATGGATGGATGATGCACGGAGAGTGGGGGTGCGCTTTTGTCAGACAAGATCAGAGGAAGCAGTCAAGATTTGAAAATACTACGTTGTCTGTCTGGAGTCTGGTTAACACCAAAGAGACTAGGATCTGTTACAGCGTCCCGTGACACAAGAGAACCGCCATGGAGCTGCCTTACAGGGATTTGAACGCCTGGCTCGAGGTGACATTAACTTATAGTCAGTGGGAGATGCCCGTGATACTTTATCCTCTCTACCCCACCCTGGAGGCGCGAGAGCCGTGCATTTCACACCTGGATGTGACAGAACATGAGCAGTGGTGAAATTTTAATGCGAGGAAAGACAAGAAAGAAAACATTGGCTTTTGAAATATTCAGCATGAGTAAGGGGAGGAGCACAATCTGTCACTCTTGTCTTTCCGCAAGATTGCTTTTTTTTCTTTTTGTGGAGAGCATTTCCATATTACGCTTGTTGGATATCTGTGAACAATTTTTTTATTAGAGCAATACAAATCAAGTCCCACGAACGCACCCAGATTATTCAATTACAGATTGACGCACTTGATCTTGTGCAATTCATAATTTGATCACAACTTTTAGGAAACATTTGCCGCCCAAAATTTCAGCGGTCGATCCATGACATCAACTTGATGTGAAAACAAACAAAAAAAAACCTTGAGGCATGCATGACAGCTCGACTAATGTCTACATTTAAAAGTGCTTCTAATGCTCTAATTTGTCTTCGTTTCTCTCTCCCCTCCAGAAACTTTGTTCTGTTCGACTCTCAATAAATTTCAATTATAATACTAAGAAACCACACCAGAAGCTTAAAAACTCCACTGTGACACAGTAAAACTGTTACGGCATAAAAGGGGTACAGATCTTCCATTCTGCTTGACCTAACAACTGAAAAGGAAAGAAAAAAAAAGTGCTTCTAATGGGAGAAATAACCCCACTAATTTACCTCTTTGGTTGCACAACCCCAATTCCAATGAAGTTGGGACGTTGCGTTAAACGTAAATAAAAACAGAATACAATGATTTGCAAATCATGCAAACAGTTCACTATTTTCTCACACACTTGTTCACAAAGAGGTGAACCTCACCCCATCTTTGCTTGTGAATGACTGAGCAATTCAGGGAAGCTCCTTTTATACCCAATCATGGCACCCACCTGTTCCCAATTAGCCTGTTCAAAACAAGTGTTTGGTGAGCATTCCTCAACTTTCTCAGTCTTTTTTTGCCACCTGTCCCAGCTTTTTTGGAACGTGTTGCAGCCGTAAAATTCTAAGTTAATGATTATTTGCTAAAAACAAAAAGGTTAGTCAGTTTGAACATTAAATATCTTCGTAGTGCACTCAATTAAATATAGGTTGAACGTGATTTACAAATCATTGATTTACAAATCATTGTATTCTGTTTTTATTTATGTTTAACACAACGTCCCAACTTCATTGGAATTAGGGTTGTATATCCCTTTAATTAAGATTCTTCAAATCATCCAAACGCTTGCTCGGACCTTCAATTTGTAAACTATACAAATGTTGACTCTTCTTCTGTTGTGGACAGGTGCTCGGAGTGACCAGCAAGGAGTTGATACCGAAAGGGACACGCTTTGGGCCTCTAGTGGGGGAAAGATACACCAATGAAACGCTGCTGAAAGACGCCAATAGAAAGTATTTTTGGAGGGTAAGTGAACAAGCGCGTGCTTTGTTTTGAAAACCATTAACATCCTCTTGTTCCATCTGAGACGTCGATGCGGCCGCGCTGCGGGACTGGTTAGCCGTTGTGGTTTTTGCCTCCTGTGAAGTTTCTGACATCTCCGAGGTGTCAATACACTCAATACGCGGTTGGCTAAAGTCGCAAGCGCACACAGCTGTTCGGTTTCAGTGACGCAGCGCTTCTCCCCTCACTGCGCTCGTCTCTGCCAGTAAATACGTCGAACAAAACGTCCGCACTTTTCCAGCGTAGCGAACGCTTGCGCACTCACGCAGCAAAAAGGAAGTGGCTTCTGAGCCTGAGAACCTTCCAAATAAGCAGCATTTGGACAACTTTCATGACACACTCTCTCACGTTCCAACACATCTGCACAAGTTGAAACCATAAGAGGTGATTCAAGTGCTTCGACAACATGCAAGAATGCTTACATACATTCAATTTAGTGATCGGAGAGCTGCTAAAATACCACATATCTACGAAGGGATACTTGTTAGACTATATTCAGTATTTTCCTTGTACTGTACTCAACTTTCACATTTGGGATTTGATTATTAATCAAAGTAAAATCAACATAACACTGGTGTAATGGTGTTCGGGTGAGTTATTCCTTGTTCACCAACAACATACATAATCTTTTTTTATATCCTATGCCTCATAAAGTAAAGAGAATCTCAGGCAGTGTAATGTTTGATGTCCTACGTAGTACAGTAAAAGTGGGCAAATTTAGTCTGAAGAAGTAATCATTTAGTAAAATACACAATAAAGCTCATGAAGTGTTTTTTTGTGAGGGATCAAATGTGAAGATGACTAAACCCAATAAAATTGACAACTGATGATTCATCTGTGATGTAGCAATGAGAGTGTAAACAGCATTGTGCTCATTAAATAAACTTCCTGTGTTACTTTTTGCCATAAAGACCCGCGGCGCCTATCTCAGAGAGATAATATCGCATTTACCATAAAAGCATCAGGCGACCTGTGACTTCATAGTTTCGTGTTGAGAGCGCGTCATAAAGCTGATTAGTCATCAGCGGCTGAATGCGTGTGTGATTGTGTCCTCGCTGCAGGTCTTCTCCCATGGGACCTTACACCACATCCTGGACGGTTTGAATGAAGAGAAGAGCAACTGGATGCGATACGTGAACCCGGTCTGCGGCATCGACGAGCAGAACTTGATCGCGTGCCAGAGTGGTCTGGACATCTACTTCTACACAATTAAGCCCCTTCTTCCTGGCCAGGAGCTGCTGGTGTGGTACTGCTCGGAACTAGCCCAGCGTTGTAACTACCCACCCCTGGGGCAGCTAGCTATGAATTGTGCTGGTAAGTAGATGTTAGTGAATTTTTGTTTAGGTTTTAAGAAGCAAAGGAATGGTTGTTCCTGGACAAAATGCATTAAATATATATATGTATATATATATATATATATATATATATATATATATATATATATATATATATATTATGCATTTTGAAAAGTTCCATGCAACGGATAACATCATTTTTGCACAAATGTGCAAAAATAAATGGAAGGGTTGTAATATGCATGCCAGGCCAGTAGTTGGCGACATCAAGGACTTTATCAAGCAACACACATGCAAAACAGTCGTTTGTACATCGTTTCTCGGTGTGTTTGACATGTATCATTGACGACCTAGGTAAGCGTTGAACTGTCGCGCAGTGTGCAACAGTCGACAGTTAGTATAGCTGTGATTTGATATTTGAATCACAGGTGAATCACAGGTATTGCGACGTCGTGGATGTAACGGCCAATCAAAAATGCCATGTTGTATCTTTCACAAAAATAAATAAATAAATAAATGTTTCCAAGTACGCCATCCAGCTGGCCGCTGCCAATTCGTTTCAATACAGTATACAATACATATATAGTGTTTTACAATAATACTTTAAACTACATTTATAATTTAATATTTACCTGTGGCTCAAAAGCGAAGCGTTGAGAGTCTCTGTTGCCTAAACACAATGAGTGAAGTCAATGCTATTATTGCCAACAGCCTCTGAAATACCCACCCTCTCGCTTCTACTCTCACCAGGTTCCTCTCTTTGTTATTATACTGTAATACACAGCGACGCAGGAAATCTGCTTCTTCCTTGACAATCGCACCATGTTGTTTGTGGTTCAATAAGAGAAATAATACAGTCCAATTATTTGGAGTATCAAAATGCTATTTCCAGATTGATAATTGATAATATTGATAATTGAGCTAAAATAGCAACATTTTGAAATTAATTTTCTGTAAAAAAAAAAAGAAAAGCCGCCAAAATGGGAAATATTATTTTGTCACTCAAGGATGATACTCGCAATCAAACAAGTGGCCGACTGACACACTCTTTGTGCGGGTGTTTAAGAAGCGGCTCAGTCACGCCCACGGCCCTTTTGTTGGTTGGGGACACAAAAGAGGAGTGTACTCGCTGAATAGAGGGCCCGTTCCCAGGTGTAGCCATAGTCCTCGTAGGTAAGACGAGACCAATTTCTGGTCTTGTGTCAGTTTCTTCTTGAGCGCCGCATAGAAAAACAGCTGTCAGCTCGTTGCCACACAAAGCGCGTGCCTCTCCATTCACAAACACAAAGAGTGCACATGCTTCCAGAGTGAAAGGCATCCACACACCAAAATGGTCAGTGACGCACTCTCACATGCATATTGCCGAATGCAGGGTCGCCTGAGTTGTTGACAGCATTTTGGCACAACTCTTCTTATTTATTTGGCTCTTAAGGAGGAGGAGAAGTAGGAAGCGCTCCAGTGCCTACTTGAACTTCCTGACAGGGTGACCCGCTGACAGACTGATGTCTGAGTGTCACTGAGTGTTGGCTGTTTGTTTGCCCAGGGTTGTGTGAGCGGAGGGGGTCACATGTGGGGTGGGGTGGGGGGACGTTTGGGGGATGGTTGGGGGGGGGGGGGGGGGGGGGGGGGTCGTAGATAAGGGTTGCACTATGTGTTTGCGGGGGCTAAATGCGTTAAAGAAGAATAGGTGAACCCTGCAGGCATACGTATGTGGAGTGGGTTAGCAAAGCAGTGCTACTTGTGACCTCATCACGGAATGGGTATTTTGCTTCAGGTTCAAAAAGGTTTGTTTCCAATCTTCAGGCAACTTTGAGTCCATTTTAGTAACATTTCATAAAAAGTAATTCACATGACCCATACACATTTTTGTCTTACATGAAAAAGGTTCACTTTTTACATTTAATTTTATCAGAATTCTTTTACCATTTTGAATTTATTCTCATAACTTTAAAACCTTTTTCTCATAAATTAATATTTTTTTCCTTTCAGTCTGGCCTTAATGTTTAGTTAGTTATAATAAAAATACATTTCGTTTAAGGAATAAAGTCACCATATTTCGAGGGAAAAAATTAAAATTCAAAATTAAAGATATTGCACTTTATTTTCATACCTTTACAACCTTTTTCTCATAATTTTACTTTTTTTCTTTTCAGTTTGGCCTTTATGTTTCGATAGTTACAATAAAAAGACGTAATTTAAGCAATAAAGTTACCATGTTTAGAGGAAAACATTAAAAGTTATCATTTAAAAAAATCATAAAGATATTGCACTTTTTGTAACACTAGGACTTTATTCCCATAACTTTACAACTTCTTTTCTCAGAATTGTTGTTATCTTTTCAGTGTGACCTGAAAACAGTTTGTTAGTTACAATAAAATGTCATACAAATCCAAGATTAAAGTTGGAATATGAGGGTAAATGTATAATTTTACAAGAATAAATGAATAAACTCCAAATATTGCAACTTTTCCTTAAAAAAATGACTGATATTTATTCTTGAAAAATATTTGAATTTAGTTGCAAAAATGTAATTTCACCCCCCCACCCCCCTCGTTCTGGATAGAGGCGCGAACGGAGGAATTTAGACTTCTTTTTTTTTTTGCTGTTACAGTCCAATTGTTCCAGCAGATTGGGCATCTTAAAGGCTTTCTATGTTGGCATCACCTACCACCACCTATAGGACTGGAGTGGACCTGCAGAGCACAAACATCCTATTTTTTCGATTCAATTACACATTTAGGATTGTTCTGCCTTGTCGGAGGTTTACCTTTTAACTAAGACCTATTGGGTTTTAGGAAATAAACCCTTAAACCAAAATCTTAACAGAGTTTTACATTATGATTTTTCATAAACTGACTGATGAACTGAGATACAGTTGAATGTAATATAGAGCTTACATTTTCATATCACTTCCTAGAAAAATTTGTTGTGCTTGCTCTAATATCCTAAGCATTGTTTGTTTCGCCAACAGAGCATTGCCAATCACAGAAGAAGACGACAGAAAAACGAGGACACAGTGTGACTGAGATCCTCCGAGAAGAGCCCCCCAAGCCCCTCGCTAGCCTTCATCGACAAATGGACGGTTCCTTATCCCGGGGTAACCTCACAGTTTTCCCAATTGTCTACCCAATTCAGTCGCAGTCCAAATCCGTCCATAGATATGCAGCTCTGCCCCCTCTACCATCCTGTAGTCCTCCGGCTGCTAAAAAGCCAGATCTAAGCAGCCATATTCCTTCTGGTTTGCACTTCAGCTTCCAGCACAGCCCAAGTCATGTACTAGCCAAACCTTACCCAGAACCCTCAGCACCGGATCAGGTTTATCCTGCCTTGAGGCACCCTCCCTATCTCCTACCCCACTACTCAACTCTACCTCACCCCTACCTGTCCTACGCCGATCGACTAAAACCCTACCTGACACTCTCCGCTCATTTGCTTCCTTTTGACGGCTATGCAAACCTCCTCCAGCCGGGACACAAGAACTTGACCCTTGCACTATCAAACACCAAAGAAGACCTCATTCCTTCTCCAAATGGGGAGACCAAAGATGAAAAGAACCTCCTGTCCCAAAGAACAAACTACCTCGTGATTCAATCCGAGCATCCCGGAGATGCAGATGTCCCTTTACCATCTACATCCGGCGCCACATCCGTGGTAACCGCCCCGTGCAGAGCGCAACCCTCGCTCGCGCCTGGAGGATGCTCTCCACCGATGGGTACGGCGGCTTCATTAGACCGTGACCCCTCCAAACCTACTACGGCCATGCAAAGCAACACCGCGGATGCACTGCACCTCAGGAAGGCCAAACGAGAGGACCGCGTGATTGGCTACAAGACCTTGTCGTACCCTCTCACCAGGCAGAACGGAAAGATCCGGTACGAGTGCAACATCTGCAGGAAGGTCTTTGGCCAGCTGTCAAACCTCAAGGTATGACGTTGCGTGATCAATTTAGAAAACACTGATATTATTTGGAGGGTTTTAACATTAACAAGTGCTGTCCTCAGGTCCACCTGCGAGTGCACAGCGGCGAGCGTCCCTTCAGATGCCAAACCTGCAACAAGAACTTCACTCAGCTGGCCCACCTGCAGAAACACTACCTTGTTCACACTGGAGAGAAGCCCCATGAGTGCAAGGTAGGTTTTTCAACGAGCCCTCTCTATTTCATACATAGCCTGGAAATTACATATTCTCCTTGCTTGATGCAGGTATGCCACAAGCGATTCAGCAGCACCAGTAATTTAAAGACCCACCAGAGGTTGCACTCCGGCGAGAGGCCTTACCAGTGCAAGCTGTGTCCGGCCCGGTTCACTCAGTTCATCCACCTGAAGCTCCACAAACGCCTCCACACCGGGGAGCGTCCGTATCGGTGTCCCCGCTGCCCCTGTGCCTACTTCCATCAGTGCAGCCTTCAGGTGCACCTCCAGGGGTTCTGCCCTCTCTCGCCCTCCCCTTCGCGCAAACACTCCCCCGAAGAGCTCCACAGAGTCAACTCGGAGATCGAGAGGTTCGACGTGAGCGAAGCGGCGGAGCATCTGGAGGCCATGGCGGCGGAGGCCAAGATGGACAAGAGGGATGTGCTCGACCTCATACAAAGGATGGACACTCGCACCTCCGACCAACAGGACGGCGCCACGGGGGCCTTTGAACTCTTTGAATCGGCAAAGAAAGGTTCACTTCTGCAAAACCGCCACGGAGCTCCTCTACCTCTGCATCCCAGCAGCATCAAGCGGGAGTCAGGCTGCATGTCAGAGCCTGAAGACGGATTTGCTAATCCAGCCATATAATCCTTACAGGTCAACTCAGCAGCTGTCTGCCACTGTCCTATTTGAGGTAAAGCCTCATCTATAAACCATTGTCACACGTGAAGTATCAAGACTCCATCAGCACAGCCTGGGACTCTGTTGGTTTAATGTATAAAAACTTGCTAATTTATTAAGTTGTTCATATTGATCTATACAAACAGGGTTCCGTGACATTATACATTGCTGTATTGTCATGTCAGCCAAACATGTGATTATGCATCAACAATGTTTTTATTCCTAGTGGTTACAGAGTGAGAAAGGGTGTGTGTTTATACATCTTCTAATTAAAGATACAAATAAAGCAGCAGTATGACTGTGTGAAGAGGAAGCCTCCATTGTTTGTGTAGCGATGCCCTTTTGTGAGCGGGCCATGCTTACGTCAAGGTTTGAGGACGTAGATAAACTTCCTGTTTATGGGCTCAGGGATGTATTTACAACAGAATGTTGTCACTGTCAACCCTTCACCTCGTTAACTAGCTTTCAACATGATGGGGCAGCTAGTTTCAGACTTACTCTATCAACTCATATAGTGGCTTGGCGCATTAGTATCAGGCTTCTAGAAAGGGAAAGATGTGTATTAAGAGGATGCTTTAAATTTGTGGAAATACATTTTATAATATATCACACATGTATTATAATGAATACATACTTATATTTGTGTATACATGCGCACAAGGTTTGGGTCAATGTTGAAATGTTGCAGCATTTTGATTTTAAATTCCATTGCAAAGTTCAGCAGATGCCATGTCCGTTTGTGTGTGACTATTACCGTGGCACATGGTGCTACTGGCACCATCTACTTTGCCTGAAGAGAATAAGAGTAGGTGTCTATTTTGGAGCGGAGCGTTGAATTTTTCAAGTGAACGATGTGGCTAACAATTACAATGTGGCGTCTATTACAAGGGGAGGTCACTATGAAAGGAAACACAGTAATATAGTTTAGACGTTTCATTCGCTAGAATGGGCAAAAAATTCAAAAGGCAACACAGTGTATTCATTTCAGCATTATTACTCTTGTTTCCATACGGACTGGCACATGCGCTTGCATCAACCACATACTGTAAACCACTTGCTTAAGGTACACCTTCCATTTCACATTGCAAACACAGACGGAGAGAGGATAGAGATGCTTTAACAATAGATTAAAAAAAAAAAAAAAGTAAATTTCGAGTCTTCAATTAACCTGAGCGCTTCACGGTGGATAATTAATTAACTTTAGGTAAAAGGGGAGTATTTAAATAAGATTGACTTATTAGTCTTAGAATGGGAAGCAAATGATATTTACCACCGCGGTGCCTGGCAAGTGAATTGGAGGTGCTCCTCCATCATATCATTGGATAGCCTGCTTGGACAATAGGCCACCTGATACCTTTTTAAAGTTGCAATTTGAGTCCAGCTGAATGTTGGAGCACAAGGAATGAAAGTCACACAGAGCATTTGATGAAATAATTGCCCAAAACTATGCAGAGGCTATAAATGAACATGCATCTGGCGGGGTTAAAAGCATGCAGTTATGATTTTCGCAAAGAGGGTGAAGGGCCCACAGCGGCGGCGTGGGTTGAGTGTGGCCCTTTAAAAGTGCGCGGTGACGTCATCTATTTTGGACAGGAGGCGAGCAGCGGGAGAAGAAAGGATGCGCAGGATAACGGCGCCGCTTCCGAGCCTCCCGGGCCGCCCGGCACCATGATCGGTACGTCCGAGGCGGTGGGCCGCAGGAGGCCGTCGGCCGCCCGGCGCAGCGAGCGCTGGATCGCCTGGTGCCAGGCGACGCTGCTCGGCGTGTCGGCGCTGGTCATCGCGGCCGAGAGGAGCGCTCGTAAGTGTGGGCCGTCGATGCGCGGAGACGAAGCACGTCGACTCTTATTTTTCATATCCGACACAGTTGGATGTTCGATTTTGATGAGGGTTTTCTATTTGACGCTCGGCTGCGAGGAATGCAGGCATGCTTGTAAGGGTGGTGCTGATTGGACCACTATTCCAACGATGATGCTAACGTGAAGCAGGTTTCTATTCTAGGATTCGAGGAGTTGACCTTTAGGGGTCCTCAGCTCCCAAGAAGAATACCAAATATTATATTGGAAATATAGACTACCTTGCTATCAATAAGTGATACTCCCTAAATTGACTTTTGTTGCAGTACGATTATTTTTAAACTACAAATTATTGGAATAATTGTTATGATAAAAATCTAAAACTACAAAACTGTATACAATTTGAAGTTGAGGACCCCTTAAAAATCACACGGAGCTAGGTCGGGTTAGTAGGGAGGTTGCTCCAGCACGTCGATGTGGTTCTCGGGCAGGAACTGTCGGATGCTCAGAGGGCATTGCGAGCAGGCCGCGTGTCGTCATGCTGAACAAGCCACGATTTGTCCTGCCGCAACTCTCGCCACTTTCCTTCTATGTAGACGTGCTGGTTGACCATCTGGCCCACATTAACGAGGAAAACTTGTAGTTTGTGGGTTGAAGTATATCTTTTATGATACCGGTCTTGGAACTTTTGTGACACACCGAGTATGTGCCCTGCAATTGGCTGTGACCCAATATATATACTGTATACTTGTTTTTGGGGGGACCCTTTAGTTAGTTCATGAGTTATGACGGCAATATTTATTTCCAAAGAAAGTTAAAGCTCATACATTAAAATACAAATATGACTTATACTTGGGTAACTTTGTATCCGTTGACCATTATCATGAAGTTTGGATAGCAAGCTGAGGTGATATCCTTGATCAAACTGGCCCGTGCGAGTTAAAATTTTTGGCACACACTATTTAGACTAAAGAATTATGTTTGTAAAACATGTTTTAAAAAAAAATCACACTACCTGAGCAGTGCACTAACAAGCATTGAGGGGTTCCGTCTTGCGATTTGTATTATTGTTTGTATATATTCAGCTGTGCTAGCATGTCAAACTGTCTCAAACTGTGTAAAACAATCATTCTGCATTGAGAACAGGTCTGATGACTCGCTGACTCAGCAAATCAATGGGCCAAGGACAGTGCACAAAAGTGGAGGGTGAATGTGAAGTATGTCAATGGCACCAAGCTTGAACACCAACACCTAATGCCGCACAGAGGTCGTTGCGTCACAGAACTTCTAATCACACTAATCACGACAACAACAAAAAAAGGAGCCCTCCGCTGTCCTTGACAAGCGTAGTGCCATAACACTTGTATAATTAAAGGCAAATGATTACAACCCCAGCGTAACCAAGTCTATTCTTGCATAACATACTTGCTCAATTAGAGGACAGCTCACCTCGGTGAGGTGTATCGGTGCACTGCAACTCTGTTCAAAACTGCAACTCTGTTCGAAAGCTCACAAAAATGCTGACTGAGTTGACAAGGGTGCTCAAAAAGCTTGCAAATGCTTCGATGTCCATGCTGTGTTTTCAAGTAGTGGACTATTTCACCACAGTTGTTGGGAGCTACAAAATTTGTATTTGTAGTACACCCTGTATGAGGTCTTAATATTGGCCAAATATTGTATATCCGGTCATTATTATGTTTAAGAGTTGAGGGGGAACTGTCATTTACCAAGTTATGCACTAGGTAGAGCAATTGTGCTTTCATTTCACTGCACATTAAAATATCTCCACTCTCTCGCTGGTGTATTTATGATTATTTTTGTGCATTGTGCAGTGATCTACTGTATAGGGTTTTACCTTTGGAACGATGAGACACGGTGGGCCGGTTTCACGCTGGGGCTCTTCCTCCCGGGTACTGCAGTTCAGCTGCTGAGCGTCAAATGGTACTACGATGATGGCGACGATAGGCGATGGTACCTCTCGACCATACACATTCTTCACTTGGGTATTTTCAAACGGTAAGACATTCTTCACCTCTGAAATTAAAATGACATGTGTTAAGGGTATCCAGTCAAACGTCTCGAAATTTCAACCAATTTTTTTCAGGAAAAATATGCTTAAGTCACACAATTTTTTTAGTTTGAAGTCACGCGAGACTCATGTTTTCATTTTGCAGAAGGAGCACCCTTGACACGGAAGTTGGGAAATTGTTTAAAATGTAAATAAAAACAGAATACAATGATTTGTAAATCGTTTTCAACCTATATTCAACTGAATACGCCGCAAAGAGAACATATTTAATGGTCCAACTGATCAACTTTTTTTTTTTTTGTGGGCAAATATTCACTTGTTTTGAATTTGATGCCTGCAACACGTTCCAAAAAAGCTGTGACAGGCCCTTTTTTTCCCCCCTTTTAACAACACTCAACAGGCGTTTGGGAACTGAGGACACTAATTGTAGAATTCTTTCTCCTTCTTCCTTGATGTATAACTGTTGTAACACATGCAGAATGTGGCTTGGCATTGTCCCTGAAAAAGATGTTGCTTGGATGGCAGCACATATTGCTCCGAAACCTGGATATACATTTCAGCATTAATTAGATGTGCAAGTTACCTATGCCGTGGGCTCTAACAGCCTTAATGGGTGCTCGCCTTTATTAAAAGCCACTCTAGTCATTGCTCAGACTCCACCCACGGGCTTCATGGTAACAAAAGTCAGGCTTGCCATTGACCCAGTAGTATATGGGGTGGGTTATACAGTCGAAAAAAATTATACCAACTGTGTCAACTGTACTGTAATGCATGGAGTCCCAACAGGAAGGTCGTGATATCTAAAGTGTGTCTATGTCTTCCTCTGCTGGTAGGCTGTGGGACTGTATGAGGTACGTGTCACGCATGCACGGCTCAGTGTCAGAGCTCGGCGCTGTGGTCATGCTGCAGGCGGACGTCGCTGCACTTTGGCTCTTGGAGGCAATGGTGGTCACACTGCCCCAGAGCCTACTGCAGGCCTATATCGTCATGTCCACCGACGTGGGCATCATGTCCCCAGGTGAGCACATCTTGCAAGCTCCCATTGCCTCCATATGTTTACAAACTCTGAGTAGGAAATGATGCACTACAGTATTTGTTTTCCTCACAGTGGCCTACTGCTGTGGTCTTTGTGTGCTGTCCGTTTCCTGGGCCCTGGTGCTGTACAGCCGTGCCTGCTGTCTCATCCGACCGGGCCACCTCGCCATGCCTCCGGCGGCCCTGCTCTGCCAGCTGGTGTGGAGGGCGTGCATGCTGGGTGGCAGGGTGACGTGCCTCATGTTCTTCGCCAGGGTTTTCAACTGGTGGGTCTGCGGTGTGGCAGGTGAGGAGCACATTAGTTGTCTGACTAGTAAAATTTAAAATGTGCATGTTTGGTTTATTGAAGTTCAAACTGTCCATGGGTGTGAATGTGAGTGTAGTTGTTTGTTTATATACTGTATGCCCTGCGATTGGCTGGCAGCCAGTCCTCACGCTCAAAGTCAGCTCGCACCCTGCGGAGAATCGTTATAGAAAATGGATGGATAGATGATTTTGTCCAGTAACAAACACGCCTACACAATTCCCTAAGGAAATTAAGAGGTATTCAGTAACACGTTTGGTAGAGGTTGTCGTGTGCAGTATTACAGAATGAATACTAAACAATGCCTCTATGTATCATGTATTTCAGCTCTACCGACAATGCTGTTCTCCAGTCCTGGAGATGGCAGTAATGCTCATTACAAAGTTAAAAGCACAGCACGCTGTGGCTCAGTCTATTGGATCTTGTGGGTGACTGCCATAATCGGGCCCCAACGCAAGCAGACTGTAATAATTGGCATTGTCGGTCAAAACTGAACATTATCATTTTTGTTACAGCTCTTGCATTGAATCATTAAACTGCGCTGATGTGGGAGTTGTGTGGTATCTTTTACACTATTCAACTCCAGCTTGATACACACGCTCCTATTGCGTTTGCACATCCTCGTCTATTTTTACATTGACCTGCAGGTTTTCACTGGCTGACTGCCTCCTTCTGGCTGGTATCACAACAACCAGACATCTGCACCGGGCCCTGGTGTTGGCGTGCCTTCAACAGCCTCCTGGGTCTAGTCCACGTCTTCCTCTTTCTCAATGTCAAAGATGGGCCGTCGCGCTTCCGCATGGCCAGCTTTTATACAGTAAGAAGCAGTCGCGCTACGTCCGACACAGACGTCCGCTTTTAATACGCAACTTTTATCTTAGTACAACGAATAGTAGCAGAGTAGTAAGATTGGTGCACTGGTAGTGTAGTGTTCGATGCTACAGACGGTGCGTGTTTGATTTCAGGCCAGTGGCCCAGCAATCCAAGTTGAGACCAAATCAATAACTTAATTTTGCCTCCTTGTCGATATCATAACTAATTTGACATGATGATGATGTGTCCTTGTTCTTCTCTTTCAGTTCATGCTCATCGAGAACACCACTTTGCTGCTGGCCGCCTCCGACTTACTTAGTGAAGCATCGTGGGACAACATGACCCTCCCCGTCACTGTCCTATGTAGTTTTATCCTTGGTGAGTCACAGCTAATGGTGTAGAATTACTACTACTAAATTACTAATTGATTTCAAACTCACGCATTTGCCAAAGGATATTCAAAAGGATGATTTCGGATAAGAACCAGGACGGGCAGTTGCTGCACTTGCGTAGTGTTTCTTACAAAGTGACATTGTCAACTACTAGCCGGGTATACTACAACATTAAAAATCATTAGACAAAACTTCATTTTTTACTTGGTCATGCAAATTAGTGATAACCAACCACTGTGAAAAATAATTTAATGTGCCAAAATGTAGGTGCTATACCACAGCAAATTTTCCATGTCACTTACTTGTTCTGAAAATGATTATTTATTTACAACAGATGCACTGTTGTTCATCTACAATTCTACAGTACTTATAACTTTTTGCAATATATTTCTTCAAAAAATGGTCGCCCGTCTCTCTGGTCACCAGGCGTTACCTCCCTGGTTGTCTACTACCGGTTCCTGCATCCCAAGTCAACAGAGATCGCCCAGGGTCTCCACCACAACCACATGGCTAGTACCTGCATTGAACGAGGGGAATCCTCCTTCTCTCTCGGGGACAAAAGACTTCCAGTTGGCAGCGTACAAAACCATGGCAGCTTCTCCCTCTCCGGAGTGGCAGGTTCACTGCTGGAGCATCCGAGTACGTGCCCGGGGAGGCCTAACAGTTCCTGTCTTTGCTACCACCATCACTGGCTTCTCATCCGGCTGGCCCTCAAAACAGGCGACCTTGGGAAGATCAACCGAGCGTACGGAGCAGGTGGAGCGGCGGCCATACTGGACTTGGAGGAGTACAACCAGGAGTTTAAGAGTAACGAAGGCATCACCAGCTCCGCAGGGGGCAACTGCGAGGGCGTCTCCACCTCCGAGTCTCAGGGGCAAGGCTTGGCACCCCTGTCGGACTGCAAAGACGAGTTCCAGACTGTGAGCGAACCCACTTCCTTCGAACAAGCGGAGGATGACAGTCTGGAGATGGAGAGTCCGCTGGAGTCACCCGCATCGGATTTCAAGCGCAGCTCGCCCGAGGGCAAATCTGTATTTGGAGACAGTCCCGAGCCGTACTTCTGCCCCACGGAGTCCAGTTCAACCTTGTACTTCAGCGCTGATCCCCAGTCTCCCAGCAGCACCAGTAACCCCCGTTTGGACCGGGACACCGGCGGTTCGGAACAGGGCGCGCGTCTCAATTCTATTCCGAGCGATCCGGCTCTTCACAGGGACATCCGAGGGCTAATCGACCGGGTTGGGCCGCGCTACACGTCCACCCCTAAACTGGACTCGGGAGTGCTGGACTCTCCCTCCAGTGTCCCTCACCTCACGGGTCCCAGGAGGCAGCTGATAATGTCCCGAAGAGACGAAGACGAATATTTTTGACTGATTCAGGGATAGGCTGACTCAATCGAGTCACTTCATCATTACATTTTCAGCTTCTCTGTTGTAAAGTCAACGGAAGACTCTAAAATTGAGCAATGTGAGGCAAGCAAACAATACTGTATACGAACTAAATGATAATAAAGAGGTAGTCTATTATATCAATGAAGAAATAGCAATATATTGCACAAGTGCTAAATTCACACAAATGGAGCCATTTAATGCTATCAGTGCTAATAAGCTAATTGGCTGCGTATTAACGCACCTGATTTGTAATCATTAACAAACTACCGTAGTGAACTCCCTTTGACTAAACGCCTTCCGACCAATTCATCCCTGGGTGCACTTAAACCGAATGCTACAGTAACAGTAAACATCCCTTCTTTGTCCCTGCAGTCCAAAAAAATAGGTGGTGCCACTAATTACATTTACTGCGTGTGGGGTTTTACTACACACAGTGTTGTAGAGCAGACACGCAATTTAGTTTGCGTTTAAATAATTAGGGATTGGGGGGAAAAGAACATTCTGTTTGTAGAAAAGTATCTTAAATGTACTCTTCAAAAACGTAATGGCCAGTGATGGACATTTGGTACTCTGCAGTTTAGTAATTAAATGGCCAATGGCACTATAGGAAGAAGTACGGTAATCGCTGACTGTTATATTTCTTGTTTCACATACTTTGAAATTATCAATGAGACATACTGTTTAACATTCATTTATACGCAGCTGCTTTATTGTCTTAGACAACGTGTAGCCCTCACGTTACAAAGTCAAACTTTGTAGCCTTTATAAAGTCAAACTTAACTTTTGTGATAAATCAAATGATTAAATTGTAGAATTTATGACAGAGAAACCAGGCTTCACCTTGAAATAATTGCACAAGCCACTAAGTCATTGGCTCTCTTAAAGCACAACCTGCATCATATAGCTCTTGTTTTTTAACATAGTATTCATATTTTTGAAAAAAAAGGCACCCTCAGCCTCATTATACTGTATTTTTTGGCATACACTGTAAGCATATCAGTTTGCTGTGCTTTGAGCTGGATTGATGTGTCAGCCTGGACATGAGGCCTGCCGAAACCTGCTGTGATTTTATGTCGTGTGTTCTCGATTGCTATTTCTAAGGAGGGAAAATGCATTTTGGTTTTTTTTTAACTCTGCTGTGAAAAGGAGGCAATCCACAAAAACAAAAAAACATTTGCATTTCTTTTGCCCTCAAACCCTGTATATTTGAACTGTGAATTGCAAAGCCACGCCTGGCTTTAAATGAGCAATAAAAAGGAGACGTTGCGGTGAGTGAAATAAAGGTGTTCTGCTGTAAACTGTGACACGTTATTACTTTTTGCAGATTTGTTCTTTTAATATTTTTCTAATTAAATGAAGCAACATCACAATCTAGAGTTTTTGATTACCTATTTCTTAGTCCTTTTGACATAATAACACTGTAAACAGTCTAGTTTTTGGAAAATGCCATATTTTTGTGAAACATCTTATAGTACAACTTTGAAATTAACTGGACATCACTTCAAAATGTATAAAAAGACGAGAAGAAAACTGGTCGGAAGACTGCCAACAGGCCGACAGCAACTTTAAAGGACCTGCAGGAATTTCTGGCGAGTACTGGCTGCTTAATACTTTCCAATAAAATTTTTTTTAAAAGAAACTGTAAAGTTGATGATAATTAAATTATAAATTATAAATGTTAGTGTCTATATTATTCTCCAATTGTGGAATGACCCCAGTAGAGATTTTGCCTTTGCTTTGATAAAAACATTTATAGAAAATATTCAATACAGTACCTGTATTTCATATGAAGATAACCCCCTTGTTGAGAAAATACGTGTTTGGATAGATGCCGACTTGAGTATTTGTTTTTTTTGTTTTTTTTAATCTTAAGGTTGGAGACGAAAGTTGTGTCTCGGTGACATGTTCAGTCTTTGTGTCGAAGAAAGAGCCTTTAAAATGTACATCAAACTGATGTAAGATCCTTTGCACATCATACTGATTAATTAAACACGCTTTCAAAGCATACTCAATTTAAAAACAAGCAGAAAGCTCTGATCTTCAGCACTGTAGGGTCTATCATCTGGTACGTAAACACAAAATATTACTTTTATAGATGAAAAGAAAAAAAGATCAAGAATCATTGAAATCGGTTGGGTTAATCAAGTTGATCAAATTTAGACTTGGAACATTTAAATGTCTAAAATGGAATGTTAAGTCATTGGAAAATGATTTAATGGAACATATTACAGTAAAGTTTTAAACCCTTTACTTTTTATTAATATTGCTGGCCTACTTATATATCTCATGGAATGCTATTTCATAATAGTGTGTTTGATATCGCATTAATTCTCAAGACACTGTATTCTCTCTCAAAGAAAATTTTATTTTTTAATGTTCTGAAATCTACACTCCTTTTCGAGATATCAGTTCAACAATTGATAAGAACACACTTGAGGAAAGCCTTCAGATGCAACTGACGTCTTTGTCAGTGAGCGACAAGCCAACCGACAGAATATGACACTTCATGAAACCAACCTGACAGTTGTGTGCCTACATAAAGCCATTGTCAAATTCCGTGTCCAATGGCCGGTTAGCTCAGTTGGTTAGAGCGTGGTGCTAATAACGCCAAGGTCGCGGGTTCGATCCCCGTACGGGCCACTCCTTTTCCATATATTTTGAACAACTAAGAAAGTCGGAGGAATCAACATTTAACGACTTGGGGGAAAAAAAAAAAAAAAAGTGTTTCAACTATTTTCTTTGTAGTTTGCTCAAGCAAAATCCTCGTGCTTACAGATGCCTTCAAAACACAAACAAAAACCCCAGTATCTGGTGACTTGACCAAAAGTAAATCGCTGTGTCCCAAAATAGATAATAACGCTGAGTTCACATTGACTGATTGTGGTTCTACTTCAACGAATCCCGATTAGAAGTGTTTCACACTTTTGTTCGTTTCAGCATGGGTGAGCAAAGTACGGCCGGGGGTCGGCACATACGGCCAGCTCCGTTCTTTAATCCGGCCCGCTAAACAATTACATTATCAAGAGTCCTTAAATATATGTTGGCATAATTTCGGCATTTCCCCCACTAAAATTGGTTAGTTCATATTTATTTGTATTCATTTAATTCAATTCTTAAATGAATGAAAGGCAAATCAATTTTATCGTTTTTTTTAAATATTAAATTTCCCCACTTTTTTTGGGTGACAAATGTCTGTGGTCGCGTTTCCCCCCCCTCCTTTTTCAGGCCTTTACATGAAAATTTTAACCTTGTGTAAATGTCCTCAAGTGAGGCATTTCTGTCACTCGCCCTTTATGAAGACGCGCATGCGCACTGCGCCGGGGAAAAAAAGTTCAACTGAACTTCGTAGTCAGAAAGGGGAGAAAGGACTTGCGACAATTGCAAACTTAAGTAGCAGTGACTTGCCATGGCATTTCGGCGCAGAAACAAGAGTTACCCTTTCTTCAGCCAGGAGTTTCTCATCCAGAACCACGCCGACATCGTCTTCAGTTTGGTGATTTTGATTTTGATTGGATTGATGTTTGAGGTGAGATGGACTTAAGTCTCTTCCCCCCACCCCCTCGTCTCACACTGCACAGTAGTGTAATGTATTTTTTCCTTGGGGGTGGGGGAATTTACTTCTCACAGCAGGACTTGGACGACGACTTGTTGCAAGTTTTTTTTTTTGTGACCTGTAGTTCTTTGCAGTCGGCGAAACACTAGCGGCTACAATAGGACAAAATTAACTGCTTCCGACTGCCGTTATCGGCTATGTTGACACAAGGTAGTGCAGCAAGTTTCCGCCTGAACAAGTAAGAGTTGCACTCAAAGCTTCACGATTCTGCGTGTCTGCAACATTTTTTGATAACAAAAATCGCGTCACTTTAATAAAGAAAACAGGAAGCAAGTATATGAAGGAAACAAGGCAGCAGACGCCTTCAAATTAAGAGCGCAGCGCTGGCTTTTGCTTGAGAATCGTGCACAAGTCGCGAGGTGTGGCTTTTATTTTGGAAAGCGCTAGAAGACAAACGGAAGCGTTCTGTCGCTAGTGGCTTGACCATATTAGATGATCACTGCCACGTCTCAACCCCCCCGCCGAGATCCAATAGCACAGGAAAGGGGCTATATATTATTTATTTTTTAAACGTGTAACGCGCCACAAAGTACATGTACTTAGAAAAGAATCTATGCACGAACATTAAAGTGCTTAAAAAAAGAAGAGTTGACCTGTGGAGGGGATTTCCACTGTCGTAAAAGTTGACGTGTCACCTGAAAAGAAGACACTCAATGCTTGTTGGTGTCTTCACTATTAAAAATGTAAGTGAGTTCAGGGACCACAGTGGGCCAGTGTAGTATATTTTTGGCCGAATAAGCTATGAATAACAATTCAAACTCTTTCCCTTTTTTTGGATGCAAATTACCAGTACACTTGGAAAATATGAATTTTTTTTTAGTACTGTGTTATCTTGTTTCAAATCATATACACAATCTGAAAGTTCTGAACAAAAATGAGTGCATTTTTAACCATATTATGAATCAAATTCATTTACACGTGCAACTTATAGATCACAGTGACTTTATGTACTTTTTTATAAAACAACTTAAGCTCTACAAATCATTTTTCTATCTGGAAATCTTGATGATCTTCACTGACTCGTCACTGCATACAAACTAAAATGGGGACTTTTCAGAATGAGGGTGCACGTGTCTTCTGCCTTGTAAATGTACCGTAATTACTGTACCGTGTATAAGGCGCACCCATGTATAATAAAGTTGACCTCAAAATTCTGGAAAACCTTTCAACCTATGTATAATGCATTTTTACAATGTATGTTTTGTATGTTTGACCATTTTAATCTCCCTTTAAGGCAACAGCAAAGACAGCCATATGGTTTATCCAGCCCCAGTACAATGTTACCACACCGATACCAGGTACCGATCCTCGCATGTACTGTAGTGCATGAAAGAACTGTGAAACACGGGACGTGATGCAAGAATGCCCTATGTCTGAGATTTTTCATATGTAAAATACATACCTTGACTCAATAAATGTGTTTTATACTGCTTTTTATAATATTAAACCCACCTGATATGCCGTGTGTACGTCCGTGTCCTTTAGAGGGAGAAGTGACATTGTATCATTATGGATGGAAGGACTGCGCCACCATCCTCTTCTACTTCTTTATCGCCATCATACTTCACGCGGTGGTGCAGGAGTATCTACTGGATGTAAGTACTGCTGAAAGGTGCTGGTCTAAAAAAGTGAAGTATAGAAGAACGCCATGAAAAATGCAAACACAGCCAAATATATTCCAGAGAAACAAATCGACATCAACGGACGCTGAAATGCATTTGGACAAATGAACACCTTATCTGAATTTCCCCGGTCCTTTCTGCAGTTGAGTTAATAAATGCCAGTATTGTATGAGTAAATACGCTCTTTCATTTCCTGGAAAGCCTTTGTGCCACTCCTTAATAGTAGTACCATGCCGTCTGTCATTATAATGACCTATTATCATACAATAATGTCTGCCTAGCAACCATTCATGGCAGAAGCAGCGGCAGTTTTTGCTCTGTCATCAACATGCATCAATTTGACTACACTGGCCATCCTGCTATATTACAAATATCATTAGCTTTCTTGCTTTGAGATGGAACAGTAATAGTTCTATGTAGATTGGTTCAAAATGACAATTGAAGCACTGAAGAGGAATTATTATTATTTATTTTTTTTGTGGCTGAAATTTCTATTATTTGTAAATGTCATACTCCAAACCTGTACGGCCTGTTTATAATGCACATTTAATTAGTCTTTAAAGACAAGTATTTTGGATAAAGCTAAAGAATAGCTGGCTGACAGCACATTATTCCTTCTTGTGCATCTGTTTTGAAAGGAGGCCAATGATGGTGTACAATTCCAATGAAGTTGGGATGTTGTGTTAAACATAAATAAAAACTGAATACAATGATTTGACAAATCATTTTCAACCTATATTTAATTGAATACACTACTGACACAAGATATTTAATCTTCAAACTGATAAACTTGATGGTTTTTAGCAAATAATCATGAACGTAGAATTTTATGGCTGCAACACGTTCCAAAAAAGATGGGACGGGGTCATGTTTACCACTGTGTTGCATCACCTTTTCTTTTAACAACATTCAATAAATGTTTGGGAACTGAGGACACTAATTGTTGAGACTTTGTAGGTTCTTGCTTGATGTACAGCTTCAGCTGTTCAACAGTCCGGGGTCTCCGTTGTCGTATTTTACGCTTCATAACGCGCCGCACATTTTCAATAGCAGACGGGTCTGGACTGCAGGTAGGCCAGTCTAGTACCCGCACTCTTTTACTACAAAGCCACGATGTTGTAACACGTGCAGATGTGGTTTGGCATTGTCTTGCTGAAATAAGCTTTGGTGTCCGTGAAAAAGACATTGCTTGGATGCCAGCATATGTTTCTCCAAAACCTTTATGTACCTTCCGGCATTAATGGTGCCTTCACAGATGTGTAAGTTACCCATGCCATTGGCACTAACACAGCCCCATACCATCACAGATGCTGGCTTTTGAACTGTCTTTTTTTTCCACCCGTCCCAGCTTTTTTTGGAGCGTGTTGCAGCCATAAAATTCTAAGTTAATGATTATTTGCTAAAAACGATAGTTTATCAGTTTGAACATTAAATATATTGTATTTGGAGTGTATTCAATTAAATATAGGTTGAACATGATTTGCAAATCATTGTATTGTTTTTATTTATGTTTAACACAACGTCCCAACTGCATTGGAATTGGGGTTGTAATTTAAGTGCCGTGACCACAATCCAGAGCATCTCTAAACTGCTACTTGTTGTTCTGCAGCTGCTTCAAATAGCGCAGACTAATCTGTTTTCCTGTCCCGGTTATTTTTATGACACAGCTGTATACTTTGTCAAGTCGGCGTTTATAACCTGCCGCGTGTCATTCTCGCTCGCAGAAAATCAACAGGCGACTCCATCTGTCCAAGAGCAAGAACACCAAGTTCAACGAGTCGGGTCAACTTTGTGTGTTTCATTTGGTGTCCAGTGTGTGGAGTTTCTACATCCTCGTAACTGTAAGTGGCGTACACTCTTCGTGTGTATACTTGTTTATTGTCTTTGGAAGGAATTTTAAGGGTCTTGTCTGTTATCTTTTGCCACAGGAAGGTTATCTTCTGCATCCCAGCAGACTTTGGGAAAACTATCCACATGCGCACCTAAGGTATGATGGATGGATGTCTCCCACAACTGTATGTATGTTAAAAAAATAAATAAAGTGATGACGTAATTCGACAGGGCTGTACCATTTTATTTATACGGGGAGGAGGAAAGGGGCCCTGTGACTCAAATGGAAAAAGTGAACAAATTGTACAGTGCCATATTTGTGTCCATCTGTTTATTATTTAGCAAGTCACTTCCAGTTTACATATGACGGGAGTGTACATTTCTATGGATATTAGTTATTAAGTAAGCCACTTTCTACTTTGAGGGCTCATGACATAATATGAACAGACTATACCATTTAGATTGTGGGGTCTGGGGGACTTCTGTAAAAGTGAAAAATCCTGAAGTGCATCTTTTTCTGAATACATTTGTTTGTTAGTTAGCGTATACGCTATGCAATTTGCCGTGCTATCGCCAATTCTTATGATCTGTGTGTGATTCAGGTTCCAGGTGAAGTTTTTCTACCTCACTCAGCTGGCCTACTGGCTCCATGCTTTTCCTGAACTCTACTTCCAGAAAGTGCGCAAGGTCAGTAAGGAGGAAATGGGTTTGTGTGTGTGTGTGTGTGTGTGTGTGTGTGTGTGTGTGTGCGTGAGAGCCATCTAGCCTAGCAAAATTCCAGTAATTTTCAAAGTTGGAACAGAAATGCATGGGATTTAATGGGAATAAACCAGGAATTTTCGACATTGAAGGTTGGCTCTTTGTAGAGAACTTAAATATGAATTAACATTTAAATTTAGCCTAATCTTGGGCAAGGAGAGCGGTCTGTTTTGCATGGATGTCTTGATTACAACAAAATGTTTATACTTATGTTTGAATATAATACCTCTGTATTAAATGCCCATCAAATCCCATAGTTTCCAATTTTGAATATTTCCACAATTCGCCATCTTAAATTCCCATGGATATTTGACAGAAACTTTCTGGAAATGTAGTACCACTTTTAAACACTAGATACATCTGGACTGTTTCTAGATAACTAAGTGTGGTCTTGTGTATGTACCGCACGCTTTTGCATTGATGTGAGTTGACGGTGCAAGTGTGTGTGGGTCATTTACCAGGAGGAGATCCCACGACAGTTGCAGTACATCGGCTTGTATCTGCTGCACATCTTGGCGGCGTATGTGCTAAAGTAAGCAGCCTGTTGACCTGGAAATTCAATGTGTTCACATGCCCCCCAAATATAAGCCACTTAAAGAAAAAAAAAATAATAATAAAATAAAACTTTTTGTTTTTTCTTTTCCTTTGGACGTGTATAGTTTGAACCGTGTGGGTTTGGTGCTGCTCTTCCTCCAGTATGTGTCTGAGCTGGGCTTCCACATCGCCAGACTCTTCTACTTCACTGACGAAAACCACCAGAAAATGCAAGTTCACACGATTTTAAAGCTTTTGTTCAAACCGGCGCGTAACACTGAAATGGCCGCATACTGTATGTGTATATTGTGTTGTGTCTTCTTACTTTAGGTTTGACGTGTGGGCGGCCAGCTTCGTGATTACTCGCATGTCGACGCTCACGCTCACGTTTCTCGCCGTCGGGTTCGGTTTGGCCCGCTGTGAGAATCAGGCGCTGGACTGGGAGAGCGGCAACTTTAACACGGTGCTCATACGGTGAGAAATTCTGTCAAATAATGCATTGGCTTACTGAAAACTGTATTGTCCTGATAGTAACTCGCTCACTGCCGTGCACGTTTAGGTTCATCAACTGGAATCCAACCGTTTACTGCCACAATCAAATACATTTGTCAACTACAGGTGTGGAAGAGCGTCTTGCCAAGCTCGTCTCTAAATTTAAGCTTCTACATAACTGTAATGACAAATCAACGCATGTAGATGGCAGTGTTGCTTTGCTTTGGATTTGAGATCATCGGCAGAGCTTTTGAGTTGAAGATAATGATTTAGAACGACTCAGCTGTGCAAAATGCACCGAAATAGAACAGTTGGACTCGTGCTTTCAAGAGGTTAAAGATCAAATTGGTTATACAAGGTACATTTTAGGTTTATCCTTAAATTCCTCCAAAAACTTGTTTTAAGTCGTGTATTTTATAATATTAACCAATGTGATTATAAAGTTTTATTGTGTCAGAACTGGAATTTAATGAGGCTGGTTAACAAGTCAAAATTTGTAGATAAAACAAAGAGGAAACCCATACATTTTGAAGGTTGTCTGCAAAAATGATTAATACAATGAATGTAAATCCTGTCTCAATATATTCAGTTAAACCTTCAGATTGCTGTGTTGTAAAGCAAGAACAGTAATGATTTTGCTTTTTAACACAAGAATAAAAATACATTTTACATAAAGGCCTCCCTAGATGAAAGGCAGATACGCTCTGCAGTTAAGTAAATGGACAATTTCAAACTAGTCATTGAACGTGACATTTGTTTCATTATCTAAATGGTGAACACCGAAGGCAATCGTTTACAAAGTGCTGGGCAAATGTTCGCACATGACCCCAACTATGGTTTGTTTTCCAAGAGAGCCACTAATCCTCTTGTTTTTGGGGCCTTTCAGGGTGACTGTTCTTCTGCTGGTCTGTCTGACACAATCTTGGCTCCTCTGGAAGTTTATCCGCTTCCAGCTGCGACGCTGGAGGGAATTCAGACATGAGCAGGCCCTCCGCAAGAAGGCCGCCACCAAACAATCCCTTCGGCCGATGAAGCGAGACTCTCGTGAGTACGCGAGAAAGACTGAGGCTGGGTTCAGAATCATTTACTCATCCCTAATCACTAGATTTTTATATCGTGGACTATATAGCTGACGCATCAGTTATACGATTTTTTTTGTTTCTTTTTCATAATTTGACCATTACTACTTTGCATCCTATACTTAGTAAACACCAAAACAGTATGACAAAATGTGAACCCACCATATAGTGGATAGGTATTGATTCCAAACACGGTTTACTAACTAGCTTTTCATCCCCCCCCCCCCCCCCCCCCCCCAATTTCTCATTGTCATGCTATTCTCCATTTAGTTGGGCATTATGAAAACGGAGTCCTAAAAGCCGAGAACGGGACCTCTCCTCGGATCAAGAAACTCAAATCCCCCTGAGGAAACAATCTGACTGAGTTGAGCGGTGGTGCCGGTCCAAGCTGACATCCGTGAACACAACAGGGGGAGCTGGTGTATCCTGGTCCAGTTCTATCCCAACACGCTCCGGAGACTCTTGTGATTACAGACTTAAGCTTGAATGCTGGAAAATCAAATGCAAGGAAATTCCTTGAGCCCAAGAGATATTTACTCTCCTCGTGTTTTTATTTTTGTATTTTCTTCCACCCCCATACATCCACATGACCTGCTTTCACACATTAAGGAGCGCCATCAAGTGCAAAATGCCAGAAGTGTGCAACTGTGTAGCAACTTTTTAATGTGTTCATGTAATCCTCATTACCAAGTACTGTATTGCTCTTCCGATTGCCGTTGAGCCAGCTTTCCTTCTTTTCCAGTCTGATCTTTTGGAAGTAGCAAAAACGTTACTGATAATAACATGATACAAGCTTACTGTCAGCCAGCATTAATGTTAGCATATAGACCCTTTCTGAAAAGTTTATTTCCATAATTCCATTCAAAAAGTTAAACTTTTTTTTTTTAAACAAAAAGTTAAAGATTCAGGGCCCACAATTTAAACAATTTCAAGCATTTATTTATTTTTTACATAATTTTGGCTTCAAGCTCATAAAACCCACGAAATCAGGAATTCAAAAAATTAGAATACTGTGAAGAAATCATTCTCTGTTTTTGTCGAAAGAAATTAGGGTCACATTAAATCAATCAAAATATGGTACTTTCAAAACGATGTTAATACTTGTTTGTGAATCCTTCTGCTTCACTGCCTCAACACGCCGTGGCATTGCCTGGGAGTTATGGAAGCCTGGATTTCTTCTTTGTTTTTGGGTCTGCTGCCCCTCATTTTCCTCTTGATAATACCCCCCTAGATTCTCAATGGGGTTTAGATCCGGCGAGTTGGCTGGCCAGTCAAGCACTGTGATGGCATGGGCATCAAACCAGGTTTTGGTGCTTCTGGTGGTATGGCTGGGGCCAGCTCCTGCTGGAAGATGAAATCTGCATCTCCATACAGATCCTCAGCAGAGGGAATCATAAAGTCATTCTGGTGGACTGCTGCGGTAACCTTGGATTTACAAAAGCAGAGTCAGCGTTTACCAACACTTGCACTGGACATTGCACCCCAAATCACGACTGACTGTGGATATTTCACACTGGCCCGCAAGCAGCTAGGGTTCTGTTCTTCAACAGTCTCGGACCTGGATTCCCGAATGACACTTTGCACACTTTACTCTGGACATTGCACCCCAAATCACGACTGACTGTGGATATTTCACACTGGCCCGCAAGCAGCTAGGGTTCTGTTCTTCAACAGTCTCGGACCTTGATTCCCGAATGACACTTTGCACACTTTACTTTGATCAGAGAAGAGGACCAGTGGCCAACAGTCCAATCCCCCTCCTCCTTGGCCCAGCTGAGACGCTTCCTACGTTGGCTTGTAGCCCATCTCCCGGATGCGTCTGAATGTGGTGGTTTTTGAAGCTGTGACTCCCGCCTCATTTCACTCTTTCTGGACCTCTGCTAGATTCTTGAATCTTGTCTGCTTGATAATCGTAGTGCATCTTCTCCTGACATTGTCCTTCCATTGATATGGACATGCTTGGACACAGCACTCTGTGAACAGCCAGCCTCCTTAGCTGTGAACTTTTATGGCTCACCCATCCTGTGGCGGGTATCAATGATGGACTTCTGGCCAGTTTTCAAGTCTGCAGTCTTCCCCATATTGAACCAAACAGAAGCAATTTAATGACACCTGGGGCAACCTGTGCGGGTGCTTTGAGTTTAGTAGTTCGTGACACTCCGTTTAAAACATAAATGGGCAGATTTCTTCACAGTATTAAATTTGTTTAAATTCCTGATTTCATGGGTTTATGAGCTAGAAGCCCAAATTATGTAAAAATAAACAAACACTTGAAATTGTTTAAATTGTGGGCCCTGAATCCATAATCTATGAAAGTTCAACTTTTTGAATGGAATTATGGAAATAACTTTTTCCATGATATTCTAGTTTTTTGGAAAGGGTCTGTACCTGTACCAGGGGGAAGGACTTTGGCTAACGAGTAAAAAAGTCACCAGATTTCCTCCCAAGTACATCATGTCTCACATTTGTCACTTCCAAGTTAAGCATCATCATGTTCTTCACTGCATGTCATTCCACAAATTGTTCTTGTGTTCAATGATGAATAATGTAATTTTCAGAAAAAATGGTACTCACCTTTTTAAAAAAAAAAGTGCCCATAAATGTTGTTTTATGCCTGGCAATCACAGCAGACCACAAAGCCATTTTCTATATTTTTCTTTTATATGCCCTATAATAGCTATACTCTCTATACAGTTTGTGTACAACACTTGCAACAATTAATCTGTGGCAACATTGTGAAATCATTTTGTCGGCCATGCTTTTGTTAGCCCCTTACCAAACTGACAATAGTGTGGGAAGAATGGTCTGGAATTGTAACCTTAAAACTTAAGGCAGTAAGTGAACTTTACATACAAGTGCCTCTTCCAGACCACTTTAACTTGGACTGCTACTAGTGGCAGTGCATGTCATGATGAATGCTACAGAGGAAATTCAGAAAAAAGTCGTCATGGTCTGAGAATAATGAGGTAATTTAACAATATCCTCTTCAATCTGCATCTTCTGCTTCATTTTGAACGATAACTACTTTAGTCTTTAGTTCTCAGTGTGGCCCTGATACTCCTTCCAAAAATACTTCCCAAAAAATTCAAGTCTTGTTCAGAAGCATTCCTCAGGCTCTTGAGTGCTGGTCCAAAGCACGACGATGTGACGCGGTGGACTTGACATCACGAGGGTGGCTCTGCAATGCAAACAAAATAGTTAGACTTGATGTGAAATTTTCTGTGGATTTTGATTTCTTACTGAAATTTACCATTTTGTTTGGCTGGCTGGCTGGTTTCAGACCCCAGCTTCTGGCGTATAGTTTCAAGTGTCTCCAAGGGAATCTGGCCAGGATTGTTCTCCATGTATTTTAGCACATAAAGGTCAGCGTCTGTCAGGATGAAGCGGTGGCCAAAAACTACAGGGAAAACAAAGAAATGCATTATTTGGTTAATTGGTGGTGCATCCCTCAGTAGAAGTCTTTGGGTTGTCTTAAATAGTAAACAAAACAAAGGCTCACTATCCAGAATCGATCCAATTGAGAAATCTGACGGTGAGTAGAAGTCGGGATTGTCAACAGAAGTATCCGGTTTGGGGACACGTGTCCTTTTCAGGAACACTCCGCCCCTGAAACCGGAGTTGTGTTTGGGATTCTCGTAAATACTGATGGTGTCATTTGACAGGTAATAGGACATAATGAAAACTCGATCTGCATCTTTGCGTCTCTGGGACTCTGATGCATCCTTGGGTGTCACCAGTCGGGCACTGTAACGCAGCACTTTGTGTTCATTCTCCAGCATCTTTAACACGTTCTTTCTGGGAGGTGCGGGGATTAGAGACAAACAACTCTGCAGAGAATCTTCGAGCGATCCAAAGCCATTATAGGGAGGAATCTCCTGGGGGGGGGGGGGAAACATGGAAAAGGAGAAATGCTTATGAACAGCACTGAGCGACAAAGTCAAGGAAATACAATAATCCCTGTTTATTGCAATTTGCAAATTCTCCCTTTTCAACCTGTCCTACATTCAATGAAAAAGTTAAGTCTGAGGTTTGGAGCTCTTTTTATAACACTATAAGATGGCACCATATCCTTTCTAAACAGAAATTGGTCTCAAGGAAGTATGTAGAAGTGATAGATCTGGATTGAGAGACAAGCTCGGGGAGGAGTTACATTTAGCCTGGGTTGTTGGTGGAAGTTACGGGAGTTCGCCACATGTAACTGGCGCATTTTTTCCCAAATGCAAATAATGGAAGACATTCATTGTTTAGGGTACTATTGTGATTTTGAAATGATAACTCTTTTGGGATGTTTGCGGTATGTTCACAAATTAAACATTTCAAGGGCGGGAGGTGTCAATTTTTTGCAGTTTGTCTATACTCATGCTAGGGCTCCGTGCCTGTGCCCTTACAAATAGTGCAGGATTACTGTAAATCTCACCTTTTTCATGCCCTCAAACTTGCCCAACTGCCTGGGTACTTCTATGCTTTTGATGTTGATCTCGGGGTGGTTTTCGTGGTAGTAGACTTTAGTGAACTCATCGCAGTCGTACAGTAGGAAACGGCGTCCCATTATTATCACCATTTCGCCAACTTGGAAGTCTTTCGGGGAGAAGTACTCTTCAACTTCCTCGTTCGAATCCTCCATAACACAGCTCGGGAACTGATCTGGGAAAAACAAAAGCTAAGATGAGGCTATCGCACAATCATTACTTCAGTCTGATAATGCATTTCAACCCACTGTTCACTACTCCTTCGTTAGGGTATCGCTCTCAGTGGCGCGATAAACTGAACTCAACCGCTAAGTGGATACATGAATTTAGCTTTTGTCTCTTACCGTGGCTCGGCTTCATTTTCTTCGGTATCCTCAGCCGCTGCATGAGCACCGGGAAAAGAAAGCGGCCACTGTTGGGTTTGTGGTCCTCTCTGATCTCCACCGTGTCGTTCACCAGGAAGTAATGAATCGTAACGGGCAAAGTCTCGCCGAGCTCAGACTCCGTATCGTCCCATAGGGCAAAGAAACGCAGCACCTGACCAGGAAAATGGTGACATGCGGTTGAGTGAATTCCCCGTTTATGGCGGGGAATACGTACCAGACCCACGTGCAATAGTTAAAAACCTGCAATATAGAGACCATATGAAAACATTTTAAGATAGTTTTACACAAACGGTGGTTCTCCTTATAGTATAAAGGCAAGTCTGCCTTTAGTACCACCTTGCAGACATTTTGTAAATTATTTGGTTTGTTTGATCATTTGTATGTTTGAATATAGTGTTTAATTCTGTTTTGTTTTATGTGTCAGTTGTACAGTGAACTTTTATACTGGAAGTCACAAGCAGCTCAAAGCAAGCATGTTTTGCCTCTTATTTGGGGAACTGTGCAAGCAACAGTGGCTAAGGAATGTTAACTTTAATAAGTAAAAGTGCGTTTTTATACATTTAAATCTGTTTAAAGCATCTGGGAGGGTTTACTGTAGCAATAATTGCTATGCACGGACAAGTTACGGTATTCTTTCGATGGTGCATACTCCTGGCTCTGAGAAACTTTACCTTGCGATCCATGTGGAGAAACTGGTACCTGCTGTCAAATTCTGAGTGTGTCGTGGAGGTCGGCGGAGGTTTTTGCCGCCGCACGAGGTAAGTATCCACTGGCATTTCCTCAGGCAGATTGAGAATAATGCCCTGACGCTGCATAAAGTCCTACAGATTGAGTAGACGGGAGGTCACACTTCTATAGCGATACATGTCAGACAATAACAGAGATACAGATACCGCTGTGTCGTACCTTGGTAAATGCATCACACTGCGCAATGTGGTAAGTCACACCGTACACTTCCAGGTCGATTCCGAGGTTGAGGTCTTTCCAGTTGTAAAACTTCCCGGGTTCCTTCTTGGGCAGACATTGGCGTTTAATCCGCTGTCCCTGAAGTATCCCAGAATTGGGCACCCAGGGCTCGGAGATGCTCATACTGTCATCCTCGAGGTAGTAGTAAATGACCACGTGGCGGACGCAGCTCTTCTCATCGCGACTGTTGATTATTTCCTCCTTGAAGTACGCTTTGAAGCAAAGCACCTGTAAATAAAGACGGGTGAGAAAAGTGGACACAGCGCCCAACAGCAACTATGTAAAACCGTAAAAACGTCTAGGGCACACTACTAATAACATTTTTGCCAGTGGGAAAAACATTACTAGTAAAAAGACATTCTACTAGTGCGCCCTAGTCCTTCTAATGCACTGAATTGTCATACTAGTGAAGACTAAGACCATACTAGTACATGGACCCTACGCTGGATACCAAGGATATCGAATACATGCTCAAGCGGCTCGTCATACGCAGCAGAAATCCTATTGACCGTACCTTCTTGTCAAGCATGACGTAAGCTGGGATGAAGGGCGGAGGATCTGGGTGGGCGGGTGCAGGAGCTGAGTGGTAGGACAAATTAACCAAGTCTTTGATGTACTTAGTGTCGAAGGAGCCGTAAGTTAAGTCCGGCATGTCACCGGCCATGCCGGTGAGCTCCTCATGCATCATCTGCTCCGTTAATAGTGGCTCCAGGCCGATGCCCAACCTGGGCGGACGGGCCACTGCCAGGCCCTTGGAATAGGACAACGTCTGAGGGCGATGAAAGGCTGTTTTCTGGGCAAGGTAAAAAGAAAACATCCATGAGACGTGTTAAGTATCACAAAAGTGCAGCTTTAGTGTCAAGTCTGTCCCTCCGTTTTCTGTACCGCTTAAGTTGTCAAGGGTCACGGCAGGTACTGCAGTCAATCCCAGCTGATTTAGAGTGAAAGAGGATGAAAGTCAGCTATGTGAACCATTAAACTACCATGGCCCCAGTGCCTATCCAGACTGACTTTGACCAGAGGTTTTCTTCTTCCTGGACCGGTAGTCGAGGAATATTTGTGAATGGGGCACTGGCCAGGGAATCAAGCTCACGCCAAAGTAAACTGAACTACAATACAAATTTGGCATAAATCCTCTGCAGGAATGGACACTATTCTCAATGTGAACCACTACACTACGGATGCCCTCAGAAGAAGAAGAAAAAAGTGAATTGATGATGGGGTAGATCAGCTGATTGCACATGCATTCATTTTCAAAAGCATACTGTGACCCCTTTACATTTGGAGTGCATGCACATCTTATTATTGAACAGCGTGTATTTATAGTGGGGAAACTACCATGCAACTACAATATTCTGTAGTACACGTGGATAGATTGTTTCAAAACCAAAGACAATGCAATTGAGTAATCGGTATTTAAAATTCACAGTTAACAATCTTGGAAAGGCTGGCATGCCGTTGGACTGGAACGTCTGAAAAACCATGTTTGAAATGTTACACAAAGCAGTGGCTAGAAAGTTCGCTGCTTCAACTCGCTTACCGTTACATCCTGGAAAGAGAACCCTGGCAGGAACGGCAAGCCGTTGTTGTCCATCTTGCGTGACATTGTTGCTTCGAGTGGGCGAGCAATATAGTAGCCGGGTTTACATAACCCAATTTTGTTATTTCTGTGCAGTTTGTCGAAACGATAACGACATTAAAAACGGCGTGACGTCGCTTTTATTTTGTTCGTTTCCGGAATGTGAATTCTGCGAATATTCGAAAGGCGTTTTTGTCGGCACAGATTATTCCCATGTATAATTTTCAATCCGTCCCAGCTGTGTGTCAAAAACAAATATGATGTCAATGTCCGAGCGGGAAGAGAAATTTGGCTTCGGGTGACGCTTTAGACGTTTTAAGACGTTTATTTCAAACATGCTAATGCTACTACAAAAAGTTGACGTTAGCCACGCAGGCAAGCTAACCCTCACGGCTTTCGTGACGTCACGGAACAAGGAGTCACTAGCAAAATTGACGATGTTAATATTAATACGAATGAGAAAAAGTTTATTACACTATGTTATGTTAAGTAACTATTTTCTAATTCCATTTTATTGTCTTTAAAGCTATGCTCGGTGCTGCTGAAGTTTGCGGTATCCATGGAAACGGCAACAACAACAACAACAAAATCGGAACTGTTTATACAGTACATAGTTGAATACAATATTAATAAAACCACAGTGGCAGCTGAATTCAAGTAAGTGCTTTTATTTGAAGGAGTTTGTGTTTTCTTTTGCAGAGTGTGGGGGCCATGTTTGACCACCAAGGGGCGAGCAAAGCTAAGAAAGACGGCTGGTTCGACAGTATTGCTTAGCAGGAGTCTAACATGAATAATAAAGTGAGTTCTATTTCTGGGTGTGCGTCCTTGAATTGCTCAACACTATTTTCAGGGAGGGTCAAAAGTAGGCACACTTAAAAAAATAATAATAAAATGGCATTTTTCCCTTCCTGACCTTCCTTTAAACATGAGCTCCTTCTTTCCTTCAGAATTGTTTTTTTATGCATCCTTACATGAATCTTTCCCTCGCGGAAACCTACTTTTCGGCCTTCTTTCCCCAGACTTGTTTTTTTTCCTGGCATCTTTTCCTTATTTTCTTCCCTCCTTCCATCACATTTTCATTCATGCATCCTTACATCATTCCTTGCTTCTTTTTCTCCCTCCTTCCTTTTTTCACTCACTTTTTAAACATGCACTTACCTCCTTCTGTCCCTTAGATTTCCTTTCCTCTTTCCTTACCTCAGACCCACTTTTTCCTTTTTTACTTTCTGCCTCATTCCTACCTACATTCCTTCCCTTCGACTTACAGATTTTGCATCCTTCCATCCTTTCTCCCATCTCCCTCCAATTACTGTTGTAGAGTAAACTTAGTTTGTTTTTGACTCAAATTATTTCCCATTATTCACAGTACCTGTAAAGAAATACAATTTAAAAAGCGTATACCTACGTTTGGCCCACCCTGTTAACGATATATTTTTACATTATTTAACCTAAATGAACCAGAAGACGTAATATTTTTGAACAGTTTATTCCAAACACAGGAGTCATCTCTTGGTCTCGCGTTTAGTCAGCTATCGCCATGTTCATATTCAAATGAAAACAAGAAAAGTTCTAAAAAAAAAATACAGCTTAGACAGGCTGTCCCAATGTGGGTGACCATAATATGTTCTGTGTGCTATCCGTTACTCAAGTTTAAAAAAAACCCAAAACAACATTTTAAGTGAAAAATATTGTCATTTCTGCACTTGAATCCAGAGAAGCACAAACAGAACTGGATTGTAAATAGCTTATATTAATATTTGGCCATGTGATTTGAAATCTTATCTCACAGTGATGGATGCTTCCAGATGGTTATGAGTTCCGTTCAACACGTGTTTCACTTTAGCAAAAGCAACTAAAAATGACGAAAAGGAAATACACTCGATTATTTGGTATTTCTAGTCAATAGATCTGCGAGAGACCTCATAGCTTGAAAAGGCACTGCACTGTGAGTTCCACATACTGTATCAAAAATAAGGTTAAATCACTAAAAACCTCTTTGAGGCTCTCTGTATGTTATTTTTTTTTCTCTTTAAATGCCAACGTACATGATTAAAAAAAGGGCTGATCCCCCTCTTAGAAGGCAAAACCAAACACAGACACTGTAGGATTGTATCCCTGAGGCGCCGGACCACCTTTGCCAAGTATAAAAATATCTCATTATAAACTATACGTGAGAACAAAAATACACAAACATCAATAAACTATTAAATATTATAAAATAGATTTCATAAGGGTTGAGGGGGGCAAAAAAACAAAATATCTTTTGGTTTTGTAAAAGGCAGCATATTCTGTGGAAAAAAAAAAAGATTGTCCTGTGGAGTTCTTGGGCTTGCATGCTGGCTAAAGAAGTAAGTTACAGCTGCCTGAGTCCTCGCTCCTTTAATCGCCGTGAAGTGTCCACAGGCCTGTACTGGTCCAAGGCAGCTAAAAACCATAACGGCCCACTTAAAAAAAAAAAAAAAAAAGGCCTCTTGAGGTCACAGGCGAGGCAGTTTAGCCTTTCATCCCCTCGCTTCCGGCGGTACGCTACAGCTGAGATGCAGAGGAGGCGAAAAAACACTCCACAGATGGGGTAAAACTTATGATACCCAAAGGAAAAGGCTAACGACCTCAGGGGGAATTCTCTCCTCTCAAGTCTGTATTACCCCCTGTCGGTTGGCAGGTGCGAACCATCCTAAGTCTTGTTCAAGTAAGTGTTCCATTCAAAACGGAGGTCAGTAATACCGATTGAGACTCCGCGTTCCGGGGACGTCTGGTTGCCCGTTCATCCAGATCTCCCTGATGATGCGCTCCCTCTCCTCGAGCCTCTGCGCCCGCTCCAGCTCCTCAGCCGACGTAAACACATTCATGTTGAGCGTGCGCTCGAAGCGTCGGTGCCGCCGCGCCGACAGGTCCGAGCTGGCGTCCCAGTCTGAGTCGGAGTCGCTGGAGTCCGACGACGAGTCGTCGGTGGGGCGCGCTCGTTTCTTGGCGGCGGGCTGCCGGCGGGGCTGGCAGTCAGTGCGACAGGAGATCTGGACCACCAGCGCGAAGAGGGTGAGGAAGAGGCCCAGACAGACGCCACAGACAAAGAAGAGCGCTGCCCTCTCTGGGTGGTCTGGTGTAGAGCGGAAAGATAATGAGCACAAAAGTGAGTGATATGTGACAGTTACTACAATAATTGCTCCCCTTTATTTAAATTCCAGTCCACCTCCGCAATAAGTGAAATGTGTATAATAGAAATACCTGATTTAAATATACCCTAGGCGTGGTTTTGTTGCATTTACGGCACATAATAAACAATACATAATATATTGAGAGAGCAAGAGCAATGGCTAAGACAAAGATATTGCACAAACAGTATAAAAAAATAGAATAACTAATCAAAGCCTGTAATATAGTGGGACCATTGAAGCACCCCCCAATGTGAGCTCAGTGTAAGCGGGCAGATTGAATTAACCCTGTCAGTGTCAACTGGACATAAAAAAAACAATGCAGTGCATCAAAACTACTGAAAATTGAAAGCGCATAGATCCTAAAACAGGCAAAGCAAGGGGGGCCTGCGCAGTAATGTTTTGACTTACTGTTGCTGAACTGGCGAGTAAGACTATGCGGTGCAACAAGGCACGCTAAGTTACCATTGTGCTCATTTTACTGTTATTCATTTGATTGTTTTATCTACAGTGTTGCCACTGTTACCTTGAAAAAGTAACATAGCTACTTTACTGATTACCTGATTTCAAAAGTAACTAAGTTAGAAAAAAGTAACTTTTTAGTTACTTTCAGCAGCTGCCAAGTGGCAGTAGAATCACTTATCCACAGTACAAAACAAGCATTAGCTTAACTGTACCCATTACTTGGTAATGTACGCCACACAAGTTACAGAATGTCATCATCAACATGAAGCAATAACTTAAATATTAGTGTCGTTGAAGCCACATTAAATCAGAAACTTTGTGCAGACTTGACACGCCAATACGATACAGTAAGTTCCTAAACGTAAACAAACACCATTCTCAGTACACTGTCAATTGAGGTCCATGAAAGCAACTGTGTGTGTGTGCGGGCCTTTGTGCATGCGTGTATGCAAACGTGAGTGATGCACAAACACAAACACACACACAATTGCTCCCACCACAGTAATTTTGATGCGAAGAGCGAGAAAACTTTTTAGTCTTTCTACGTGACGTCAGCCATGCAAGCGTGTTCAACCAGCTCACAGACGAAGTTGTCACTTTTCCTTGCAAATATTATTGGAGCTAAGTATTGTAAGTCCTTCAGTGAGTCAGTCCTTACCCTCCATGACCGATTGATAATCGCGCACTCAGTATGAATTATGTTTAACACGCCAGTATAACAGTTTTCTTAATGAGTAAATAAAAATGTAACAACAATCAAATACACTTTTTACGAAGGAAAATAACAAAACATTGTTTGGCGACAGTGAAATCGCGCATTTCTTTGCACTTTTATGGTACTGCACCATCACTGTGCATTGTGCAATAAACAATCACTTCCCAATCGCTTCAAAGTGTGGTCTCAGTTTAATGCTTCTGCACAGTTGGACTGCTCTTTGAATCACCAGCTACAAATTACTGTTTGGTGATAGACATTTATGATGGAAAAGTAACTATTGTTGGATTGAAGAAGTAACTGTAGTCCAATTACTTGTCCTGGAAAAGTAACGCGTTACTTTGCTCGTTACTCAAAATGGTGGATTTTTGGAGTAAAGTGCGCTTACAAAGTAACACGTGACTGGCATCACTGTTTATCTATGACCTAAAAGTGTTTTATGAATGCTACTGTGTTAGTGTAAGTTAATAATAGACTACAAATTTGGGTTGCATCGCCGTCATAGGCGCGGAACTTTGTCCGAGAACCCTCTGGATATCGCATGTGGGCCACATGAACGTAGATGTGAATGCAGGCACTAATGTGGAAATTGGACACGAACATCTGCATTGTAAAGCCTTAGATCAGCATCAGTCTTACAAAATTAACTTTCCTAGTTTTGTCTCTGGTCTGATTTCAGATTATTAACTATCACCAGACACGTAACTCGATTATTTGAACGTGTTCCTACTTGAAACGTATGTGTAGGCCGCCAGTGCGTTGCTAATAAGGGCCATGCTGGAGCTGGAAGTGGAGTTGATAATGGGATTCATCTCCGGGGGCCTCAACGGAGTCTCGCCTCCCCCTCTTCCGACCTCTGGATACCTCTCCTGGTTGGCACTGGTCTCTCTGGTGCGCTTCCGGTCTGGAATGAGAGGAAACGACAGGAAAGCCCGAGTCAGATTGGATAAACCTGAGAGACAATTGAGAGGTTCAGGATGTTAGCGGTACGATTTTCAGACGAGAATCTGTTCCGAAATGCAATGAGACACACCAAATGAACTTCATTCATTGTATTTACCACATGTGCCGTCAGATCACGATGCCACCAGTTGGGTCATTTACAGTAAAGCGCTTCTGAGCAGCTGAGTCATCCCACGGCGTCTATGTGGGTGTTTTATTTATTTTGCTCAGAGATGATGCATCAAACACATTCAGTCTTGTGATGAACAAGATAACGTGCCACTACCGCAACAGAATCCAACCTGACTCAGGCCATTAAGAACAAGATAACCAATCTGGGAAAGTTTGAATTATGGCTTTCACACAAGCTTCTTTTATACTGCTTTGTCGGCAAACTGCAAGCATCAGAAGGATAACGGTAGAGTCTGCATTTATTTGTCTGAAATGCATTGCCGTGTCAATTGTGTGCGTTAATGCTGTTGTTGCGGCCTAACACATTCAGATAAATACATGCGTGTCAGTGCCAGCATCTGGGACAACGACAATTGCTTTTAATTCAAAGTCGAGGGTGATCAACTACACTCCTGTTGTAGCATCCTGCTATCTGAACTGTTACTATGCCGGAAGTGCTCCTTGGCTAAAAATTGGGGTGACTATTTCTCGAAATCAGAAGGGCAGACGTGAGTCCATCTCCGGCGCTTGGATTCACAATTAACTAACAAGAATTACAGAAAATATATGACAAAAGTTCAAAAGTAACGGTCTCGAGAACGGAATCTGCGGCCGGTTAGGACCCAGGCGAAGACTGAAGATTGTCTTCTTAGCTTCCGTTTGTCCTCTTTTGCCCCCATGTCCGTGTCTTGTGGGGACGTCATCACATACTGTATGAGTAGAGCACAAACTGGACCCCTTCCTCAATTTCTGCTCCTGGAAACAAACGCATCCTGCCCAAGACAGATACTCCGATCCCCACTGTCTTTTAAGACCTGATAGAATCTTCCGCCATAATGAAATGTTCATTAATCAATACAACCTGTGACGGTCCATGACTTGTTTACTCGTACGAAGGTTTATAGCTTTTGAGGACAATCTTCCTATTTTTATAAACTGTCTTTGCTGTTTAGGTGGGTGCTTTTAACAACTACCCTTTAACCCCACAAACGAGCAACACCTCACTGAAATAATCAAGATGTAAACAGATCCAAAATAAACAGAAATCTTTGCACTGCTAGCATAATTGTGATGATGTTTTAGTCATCGTGGTTGAGCATTATTTGGCGAAATATCACACAAAAGCGACATAATTAGAGAGACTTTAATTAAGGTGTATCAGACTTCTTATCTGATAAACATGGTTAAGACTGGAATGTGTAAACGTTTCCACCTGGACCTACGGCTGTGGCGTAAATGTCAGTTCACATTACCAAGAATTCACAATCACACACAGTAAGCCAGCCAGAAAAATAAACAAGACAATCTTAACAGGTGAAATGAGTCATTATGGATCATTAACATCTCATTTAGTTGGTAACACTGCGAGGAACTATTCTAAAATGTATTTTAAAAGATTTCTTCCCATTTGTGGTCATGTATAGTCCTGTTCAGGGTGATGGGCGAGCTGGAGCCTATCCCAGCTGACTTTGGGAAAAAGGTGGTGTACACCATGTACTGGTCGCTATTCACTCGCAGGGTACATCTAGACAAACCAATTGGTAATTTAGAGTCTTCAATCAACCTAACATGCATGTTTTGTCATGGTCTGTGTTTTGGTTTGGGTTGTGTTTAGTTTTGTTCCATGTTTTCCTGTGTTCCATGTTTGTCGTGTGCTAATTAAGTTGTTGTGTCCACCTGTTCTCGTCTACTTTGTGTCGACCAATCAGCTCTCTTCAGCCGCTCATGTCTTGTCCAGGTGTTCCTCGTTGTCTCGTCTATCTGTTTGTATTTAGTTCCCTGGTTTCTTTCAGTTCTTGTCGGTTCATTGTCGTTGTCACATGTCTTTGCCATGTCATAGTCGCCAGTTGTCTTTATCATTGTGGTATGTCGTTGTCAGGTGTCATTTTCCCTTTCTATGCCACGTCTTACTCACAGGTCACAGTTTGTTTCCAGTTTTAGATATTCGAGTGTTTCTTTGTTACTTTGATTTGATTGGTATCTGTTGTGGGACTTTGTTCAGTTTTCCCTTTTCTAAGATTAAATATTATTTTGAGACTCCCGCACTCCTGCCTTGCCTCCCTGCTTCCCTGCAATTGGGTCCACCATGTTCTTGCCTTGCGTTACTCGCCCTCGCCCTAACCACGTACGTGACATGTTTTTCAACAAACTTTCCACAGAAAGGCCAAAACTGAGATTCAAACTCAGAACTGCTGACTATGAGGCAAGCCTGCTAACCGCACGCATCATCGTGCTGCCCTTTGCCCACAATTATATCAAATTGCTTTTTTAAGCAATGAAGCTGGTAAAAAAACAAAACTAATTTTCCGAAGTTTTCTGCAGTGTAAAAAAAAAAGAAAACCTACATTTAGAGAGCTTGTAATTGATCAGAAAACAGTGTATATAGAAACCTCTTTTCCTCCAAAGACAAAACACTTCATCCGAACACAAAAAGAAACAACAAACGATGTGATCAGTAAGGTAGTCTTTAACGTCGACGTGTCACGTTCCACATCCATGTCTTCACAATATTCCTCCCATATCACTCTATCAAAGACGGAAACCCGTTTTTCCAAACAGCTGGAAAGTTGGAAGGTGCTTCCGAGGAGGTCAAGGCCATTCAAGCATGAGGGACTGTCATCACTGATGCATAGATTCCCTGTCCACATTGGTTCATCTATCCTCCTCATCAGCAGTAATTATTGTTCTGGATGCAGGCTGCCTTGTGTCATGAATATAGCTTTGTTAACTGTCCCTTCATTCTCTTTTCATTCCTTTTGCCATGTCTCCGCCCACTTTCCGGGAGTTTGGATGACTGAGTTTAGGCTGTGGTCACATATAAATAAGTGCATCCATTGACTTAGCATATTTTTAGGCCGCTGATCATATATGGCCCTGCTAAAACACATATGGAAACAGTTGGACCTATGTGACTTAAATGTTCATGTATTCCCTGATTTGAGACCTCAATATTGTTCCTCTTTGAAGCCTGGGGGGGCCTGGCGACTGTTTCGTGTTAACGTCTCTCCATGGGAGCTACGAGGAGCCTGACCCAAGTACACGTGTAGGTGTGGATGTAGTTTTACTCGCCTGGAACAATGTCGGGGCGTTTGACCGAGGTCCCCTCAGGAGGGCTGTCTCCCACTATGTTGGGGTCATGGGCGCTGGATGGTGGGGAGTACGCTGGTGGTCTGGAGATTTGTTCCTGGAGTAGCTTCTTTGGGACTTCAGAGAGATGGATGCCCACGCAGGAAAAGGAAGTGGAGGACATAAGAGTATTATAATATATCCTTCATGGCCTTTGAACTAACAGCACAGATTATTTGAACACAGGATTTGTGAGTCATACATTGCCTGCCTGACTAACAGGTCCGGTGAATGATAGTAAGATTGTAAATTCACTTTTTTAAAATTCAAAACATGGTGACTCACAATCAATGTTCTGCATTTTGCATCTAAAGGAAAAAAAAACAAATTACAAAAACATGGACAAAATGTGTTCTATTTAAAGATTCTTATGTGATTCATACTTACAACTTCTTTGACTTTGCACTGTTTCCCGAAACCCCCCCACCAATAACCCCCCCCCCCCCCCATACCTCCTTATACCTCCTCTTAAACCTCACAGTGTCCTGTGAGTGAGTCAGGGAGTCTGCCCTCTTTCCTCCCCGAAGCAAACCCACAATGTAGTGGGCGATCACATTCCTGCTCCTACTCTCATGTGGATTTGGCGGGCTGAGATACAGTCCAGTCTGGGTGTTTGTGCACCCTTCCAGATCAGTTGTGAATTACACCTCCGCAGAGTGTCTGCATTACTCGTGACCAATGGTCAATGAAGACAAATCAGCTTTTTCCTGATATCGACTGCTTTAACAGTTAAAAATGTGTGGGACAGTAATATGAAAACAACAAAAACGGGCATGTACGTCCTTGTCAAAAACTGCTTGCGATGTGAGAGAAAGTGAAAAATATTCCCCGAGGAATTTGCGACTGAGACTTGTAATCCAGTTGGGGACTGAATTTGGAACATTCAGCCACTATATGAGCTGCTAAGTGAATGTTGCCATCAACCATTATGGAACCTTCCTTCAGTAAAATCAAACAAAAAAAACTTTAATGCTACCACCGCACAATAAGCAATAATAGCTAATATCAACAGAACCAATGAAAGCCATGGAAGAACACTTCCACAATTTTTCCATGCGAAAAGTAGAGTTTAATAATGCCAAACTAATACTATACGTACGATGCAAGCACATCTGTTTTGAGGTATCTTGCAGGTCTGACAAACTTAAATTTCAGTACCGTTCTGTAATTGACGCAACTCATGTGGCTAAACCACACAATATGCTAACTAAATTGGTTATAAAACCCAAGAATTTGATACCCCAGTTCTTTCAAAATTGGCTGGTACCAACTAAATCAACAAGCCCCCTGTAAGTGGAGGTGAGAAAGGCAGCTTTCCTCATCATTCTGGCATCCTAATCACGGCTCCCAAAGCACCCCTCCCCTTCTACCACGCTGCAACTGTCACCCACACTGCACCTTGATTACAGCCTTCTGATTGGCTCTAATTTGCTGCACATGTGGCCCAGGGTCACAGCTATGAGACGCCACAGTGTGCCACAAGCCATCGAAAGCAAAACCTCTCCACCAACCCAGTATGCTGAAGCACGATCCGCTGACATTATAGTATGACATAGTGCAAGAAAAGGTTTTCTCCAAGAGGTATTTTTCCAGAAAACATTGGTTGAATTCTTTAACTGTGCGACCTCAGTTATAATGTGTTATTACTCTTCTGAGATCCCTGCCTTGTGGTACATTATCTAAAATGGGCCTTTTCTCAAACAAGGCTCGTCTTTTTGTGTTATACAGACACAGAAAACTGAAAATGATGGATGTTGTATAATGTTATCCTTTGTGGAATTAATTGGTAGGATACACCGTGTCATCTTGCTGTGTCACATTATTAATGTTGCTGACGCAGCTACCGTTTGAGCTAAACAAGATCAGGCCTTACTGTTCGAAACAATAGTGTACCGCAATGTTTCCTAACATTTATTTGTCCGAGGCGCTTTTTTTGCATTAGAAAAATCTCACCGCACACGACTAAACAAAAATGTTAAAACAATATATATACTGAAATAATTATGATCTGTCCTCTCAGCTTACCACCAAATGTACCACCAAAACTTACCACCAAACTTCATCAATGCAATACTCAGAGTATTGCATTGTTCTGCCTGCCACTATATGTCAGTGGGATAGATGTAATAATACTCTTTGGACCAAAAAAGTGAAATTAGATAATTTCCTACTGCACACCTGATGAGCTCTCACGGCACACACTGGTGTGCCGCGGCACAGTGGTTGTGAGTCAGTGGTGTTACTATACCGCTTCATGGAAACGAGACACCCCACTTGGTGGCAAAAGCTTTGAATGGTCGCTTGGCGGGAAGATACTAGGCGGGAAAAGAGTGTTCAGAACAATGGCCCATGTTTACACTGGCAGGGCTCAGCTTTGTGTTCACTATGGCTCTTTTCCCGAGCCAAAGTGTGTGTGTGTGTGTGTGTGTGTGTGTTTTGTTGCCCATATGCTGACCAGTGCAGTTGTGACAAAGCCCCTGTAAGCCAGGGGGGATATAGTGAAATATTAAACCACGCTAAATCCAAAATGAGATCAGACCAGGGCCAACAAACTAAACAAACGTCCGTCCAGATGAGTACACTAACCTGGTGGTGATATTTGGTGTAAAATTGATGTCAATAGACAGATATTTTTGCCATGATTGCGACCTTCATATGGAGTTTACTGTCACGGTTAGGTTATTTGAAGGCGAGGAAGGCAAGGCAAAAATGTGGAGGACCCAAGTGCAGGGAAGCACAGAGGCAGGGCAGGAGTGAAGGAGTCTCAAAAAATTTGATTTGATTTCCAAAAAAAGGGCAAACAAGGAACATGGATAAAGCAAACTTAACAAAGTCCCACAAAAGATAACCAAAGTAACAAACAAACACTTGAATAAACCAAAAATGGAAACAAAACATGACTGGTAACTAAGACGTGGCACATACAGAGACAAGGACACCTGACAATGACATACTGCAATGACAATGAACCGACAAGAACTGAAAGAAACCAGGGAACTAAATACTAACAGATTGACGAGACAACTAGGAACACCTGGACAAGACACGAGTGGCTGGAGAGAGCTGATTGGTCGACACACATTGGTCGACACAAGGTAGAAGGTTGACACACAACCCAAACCAAAACACAGACAATGACATTTACTCTTTCTTGGAGCAAAGAAAATCACTAATGGCAAGAAAATGTTTGGGTATGAAAATTAGGCCTAAGATTATTTTAAAAACAATTGTAGAATACAGTGTTAATAACTGTTTATTTAATGTCATTATTTTTTTTATTTTTTATTTTTTTAAAGTATGCCTACTAGAGCTATGCGATTTAACAATATACTCAGGAAATCACGTAACTTCTTCTTCTCCGTATAATATTGTGGTGCTATTGAGTCGTACAAGGAAGACGAGGGACAGTCAGGGTATACCATATATACTTACCAACCCAGCCTGACGTATAGCTAAGGCACACACACTCATAACAATATGGGCAGGAACAAATGCCAGTAAAGAGCAATGTTTAGCTTGCTTTACTACAACTATTTACAAATAACATAGAAGCCCGGCGAAGCACAGGGTACCCCAGCCGTGGGGAACGGACTGGGGCCTCAACGTGCGTTCTGAGTTGCATGATCAATGTGCCCGATAATGGACTGCATGGAACACACTTTACATGGTAATGTTTTAAGGCCCAGTCTAGCATTTTTCTTTCGGAGGCTATAAATACAGTCTGTTTTTTAATACATTATGTTTTCATGTGGCCATACTGCCACTTAAGCTGTATTGTACTGAACAGCCAGGAAACAGTCATGTGTGCCACTTTTCACTGTGCTACTGTACGTCCACAATAAATTCAAGTTCTACGGTCGGTGTCACACTTTTCTTTGTTTTACTTCATTGTAATTTGAAGTTAATGTCGTTGTCACATAAAAGTGCATTCAGACAATAATGTTGGTATACAAATGGAACATCTGGTTTCTAGGCAGTGCCTATTTAAACTATAATAGTGAAGTTCAACTGCTCACACACACACAAACACACACGGTTGACATCATTAATGGACACACTTGACTAACAGGATTTTATTTGATATTTGTCTTGTTTTTGTCCAACCCACACTCAACAATTGGCATCACAAAATGACCTCAGCCAAGCGGAGGCATAAACAGCACATTGTGAAAGCAGGGCTTTTGACTTCATTAAAATAAATAGACTGAAAGTATGCGTGTCAGGGGCTAGGATTAACACCCGTTTCATTGTTGTCTTCAAACACAGAAGATAATGTCTGTTCAATTTAGTCTTGAGAGGACAAACAACTCCAGTGTAATTTCATATTCATGTATATATACTTGCACAGTGGAAGATGGAATGTATAGCAAGAGCATACTGGTCTAGTGGTTTTGAACATCCACACTGTTTTTTTTTAACTGTGCTCTAAATGTTTCTAATTTATTCGCCATCTTCACAACAGCCATGCATCATAAACAATCTATTTCCATTTTCATGTGACCATGGAAACATTGCTTTGTCTACTTCAGCCCACAGAAACTGCATAATGTATGCCTACAAAGTTAGAACCAGCAGATACAGAACATCTCATAGCATGGTTATAAAAACATTCACAGACACTCCAATGTAAATGTATAGTAAGAGGAAATTCAATATTTAAAAAAAAGCCACAATTAGAATGTTCCAGCTGCCATTGAGTGAAGCCCTTAATTCACCCAGAAGGCTCTGGCAGGAAATGATCTGAGGCTGTTGGCAGGAAGCTAGCTATGCTAGGAAGTTATTGACGGTGATTATTTGGAAATGCATGAATAAGAATCACCGAAAACCCTGAGCAAAAAAAAAAAAGAAAAAAAAAGGGATGAGACAAGCAAGTTTTGTCTGTTGGCTCAAAAACTCAGTCTATCCTATACAGGTCACAGGTCAAAATCATCAGAATCAGAATCAGAATCATCTTTATTTGCCAAGTATGTCCAAAACACACAAGGAATTTGTCTCCGGTAGTTGGAGCCGCTCTAGTACAACAAACAGTCAATTTACAAAACACTTTGGGGACATAAAGACATTGACAAAAAACAATTGTGCAAAAAGATGCAGAGTCCTCTAGCACTTAGAGCAGTTCGAACGACTAATATTGCAATCCACTTGAAACAAACAAGCGCTGCATCCAAATACCTCAAGAAAATAATAAAAGGGGGCTGGAAATTAGCCTTGCTCTGACTGATAACCTCATGTTGTTTTAGCCAATACACAGTCCAATTGTAGATTAGACGTGGCATCTGTAAAGATGAAGTTTACGAATTAGTTAAAAACAAACAAACATGGCTGTTTGCTGTACGGAGTATTATGGAGAAAAAGTGGCCAAACATTGACAATTCGCAGAGTCAAAAATAAATACATAAATAAATAAAAGCATTAGTAGGCGACAAAAATCTAATCCTTCAGAGTCAGATGATATTACATGCGCATACTGTAATGCAGTATCTATTACTTCAGTGTTTGTTATTGTCTGAAAAATGCTTAAAAATATGTTTGATGTAATTATAAAAAAGCTTTTGCACAAATAAAGGCCTCCACCCTAACAAATTCCTTACACCTAATAGGTGCCTGGTACCCACTGGGATTGAGTAAATAATGCTATAAAAGTGTTATGGGATCATAGTTTGGTATATGTAGGGTTTACTTTACTTTTAGGAGAGCATGAAGTATTCATGGAAATTCGCTATTTGCGATGGGGGTCGGTCCCTCTTCCCCGTGAACAGCGAGGGTACACCGTATATCCTTCAGTAAAGACAATTTTGACTCTTTAAGAGGTGATAAACATTCTGATGGGATCTTGGATGTCAGGCATATAATTCAAAACCAATGTGGTTCTTGGTTTTTTCCCCCCATGTACAGTAGAGAGAATCCCTGAAGTTTTAAAGATAGAGAGTGTTAAAAAAAAATGCCTTGGCGCATGAATCGGATCCTATCAAGTCCAACCAGTATTTTACAACAAATACACAAACTAAGTAAGAGTACGGGTCAATCTAAAAACATTCTGTCAAGGCAATGTTATGCTGTCTCCCTCTATTCACAAAATGCAGTATTTACTTTCACAGTTATACAGACCTCGCCGTGGTCATAGACAAACTAAAACAATGTGCGCGCGCACACACACACACGCACACAAACACACACACACAGCATGAGCTCTAAACTTAATAGCGCTCACTTTGCCGTGATCATCAGTTGTCCAAAAAGCTCAGCTGTTTTCGAAACACTCCCTAAACACCACACACACACACACACACACACACACACACACACACACACACACACACAGTTGGCGTCATTAACATGGATGTGGACAGAAATAGTCGCACTGTTCACTCATAACAATGAGTGACAAAACCACTCAGCTGTGGAGCTACCTCATAAAGACAGACGGGGTACAATAATATAAAATGTTCTTTCATACTACTGCATTAATTCTGGTATTAAATAAGCCTACTTATCTACTTAATGGTCAATAATACTTTATTGACCATTAAGAAGGCACACAATTTATTGTCAAAGGCTTTTTGATTGTTTAGTACAGTAAATTAATGACTTCTGTGTTCTTTACCGTAGGTTTATGAGGCTATGAGGTTTAGGTGGAGGCTATAATGATACATGATATACTTTGGAAGTAATTCCCGACTACTGTGCCGTGCCACTTTAGCGTGCTCTGATCCGGTGTGCCGAAGAAGACCTGTGTCACACCTGATTTTCTGACTGTTTTCAGGTGAGGATTTACAATATCTCCGTGTACCATTGAACTTGAATGCGGATGTCAAACTGATGTCAGGAAATTAATAACAGAGAGCCTTGGGGGTGCCTCAGAGAGATGACAAAAATAGTTTTTTTGAGGGAATTTTAAGTTGTAGAAGTGCAGAACAGCAATCAAGGAAGTGGGTTCTGCTACAATACTGTGAAAATGTGGTACATGTAAGCAAAATGTAACATGCTCAGCAGTGATTGCATGTAGAATAAAATCCTCCCCCCCTAAAGTGTTTTCCTACAAAGTTGCGAGCATAGAATTGTCCGAAACGTCTTGGAAAGATGCAAAATTACTATTTTCTGGGAACAACGGGGTCTAGTCCATCGCCTGTAGTGCTTGTAAAAGTACAAGGGCGGATAAAGACAGCAAAGTAGTCAAATATACAAACATTGAGTAATAGAAACTAATAGAAACAACACCAAAAACTGGGGAAATAAGATGGAGGAGCAGGACTCAATGACAACTCAAACATGATAAAAATACAGAATAGTCATGGTGTTGAGCCAGATGCCTGATTAAATGTCCAAGTCCTGAGGTCATTTTTTTTTGATACAGTTAACAACTTTGGCAAACCTTAGTGATAAGGCAAGTCATTCCAGAAAAAAAGCATTATCTGAAACTATTTGTGCTTTTTTTCTCAAGCCAATTTTGTTTAACTTTTGACCCTGCAAGAGCTATACTCCAAAATAGATCATGCCCTTTAAAAGCAGCCATGTTTGTATTTCCACATCCTTATTGACTCCATGTGGGAGAGACGAACCGACCGTCAAAGTCAGCTCAGCCTGGCCGCTATGTAACGCTCCCACTGGGTCAACGTGGATGTGACCAACGCTGATTCATCAAACTGTGCCGCTCGCCTAAACTCACTCCTTCATATCAGACTCATGAGGTAATGGACGGGATGCTGCTGACTGCTGAGGCCATCAAATGGCAGTATCTTGTGAAAACAGTCATTTGTTGTCGCTGACATGGTGTTGAGAGGAAAGGTTGTGGTGGGACTTTTTGTGGCTTCAGCATGAAAGGCAGGGACAGTCTGCAAGCAAGTTCAAGGCAAAACTTCTCAACTAATTCGTTTACCATTAACGGTGGTTAACTTCTTCTAACACTTGTATGGCAATTACAAAAACGTTGGATGGGTGAAGCACATTTGCGACATTACACGTTTTGTCATTCGTTATCAAAGTTATTATTTTACTATCATCAGCAGTTAACCAGCTTTTAGTCGTATATGACAGTCAAGAATAGTAAAATGTTAGTTCAAACATTACTGGAGAGTTAATAAAGCTTTAGTGTTGGCAGCAGATTGGCAATGTAACATATTACAGTGGGACCTTGACTTACGAGTGCACCAACTAACAAGTTTTCCGATTCACGAGTCGTCGCTTGGTCAATTTTTTGCTTTGTATTGCGGACTGAAATTTGAGGTATGAGCAACCTTCATATATGCCACCACTAGATGATGGCAGCAGTGAATGGCACAACATCCGTGCAGTTCTTTCAATGGGGAAAATGAATTTCAGATACGAGTAAATTGAGTTTTGAGTTCAGTCACAGAACGAATTGAACTTGTAAACCAAGATATCGCTGTATTTCTTTTATTTTTATATTTCTGAACAAACTGAGCAGCAAACAGATTGTGTAAGATCTTCCACAATCCATAAACCAACAAGGATACACGGTATATCACTTGGAAACTAAACCAAGTTTTTAAAAGGAAAAAACAAGACCACAATTCAAAATGTGGAAAATTCTGGTCACTGGAAAAAATTTTCTCATTGACAGAATCAGCTTTTATGAAAACGCTAATCAAGGAGCATGGCAACAAAGATTCCACAGATGCAGAGTTATACTTTTATCATAGTTTGAAAAGGTCACGGTAATGTTATTTTTGTGCCCATGATAAAGAAATGTCTGCAGTTCATTCTCAACACATTTCATGGTGGCCAAAGAGCTGTTTATTTTTGAAAGAAATTACAAAATTAGCAGTCACAATGTTGCCATTTGTTTCAGAGAATTGTACATTGTCTACATATAAAGGATATGCAATGTTAACATTATCATGTTCGCCAAAGGCTATAGAGAGAAAAGCAGAAATCCTAGGACTGAGCTCTGCGGGACACCACCCCATTTTGAAGCTACGATGGCACCAGTGTCTCTGCTCATGCTGCGACTCTGGTTAGGGTGACCTCAGTCAATCACACGCTGTGTTAAAGCCTCCCTCCATATCAGATTGGCCTTGTCGTAAACACCACAGATGACTGGAATAGATTAACCATTGTTCCTAAATTGAGAGGATGCGGTTTGAACTAAACACTGCAGCATCTGTATCATATTTTTACCCTATGATTTGACAATGGCCTTCGTTATCATTTTGGTAAAAGCCTAAAGCTTGTCTGCCAAAGCCTTGTCTGCACCCTGTCATTGTTGGGTAATTAGATGAGCTCCTAGTCGGAGTCCTAACCAGTCGATATTCAGTCTGAGCATCATCATATGCACCCTAAACATCCCCTATGAAATATGGGAGTTATTAACGCGTATACAAGTAAGGAAGCATGCTTTCTTTCTCACGTATGTTGACACTGCAGGGGAGTATTTGTGGTTTGTAATGATTGGGAGGTCTGGGTTGGTCTGTCATCACCCTTATCATGACGATGATACATGCCACTTATACACGTAGTTACATAAAACCCCCCTTCTTTTGTTTAAAATACGACACTCAACTACAAGAACTGGGTTCTTATTTGTACTTCTTTTTTGGCGTTATTAAGTCTGAAAATCATAAATACCTTGGGATATTCTTACTTACTTCTTTCAATATCCATCCATCCATTGTCTGTACCGCTTTATCCTCACAAGGGTCGCTTGGGGTGCTGGAGCCTATCCCGGCCATCTTCGGGCAAGATTTCAATATCCAATTTATTCAAATTTAGAATGGATTCATTTGTTTACGGTCACGCTGCTGCAATCATAAACCCTTTCTTTCTCAGTTACATAGGCAGAAATGTCATGTGACATGTTAATGGCAGTTCTAGCTTTCAATTGTATGCATGGTATGGTAGCATTTTATTGTCAGTCCTCAGGATATGTGGAACATACAGAGGGCCAAAATTACTTTTACAAGAGGCCACGGTAACAAAAAATACAACAACAACAAAAAAAGACAAAATATCCATTCATACATGCTCTTTGTTGTATGAAGCGGTTATTTATGAGAGGCGGAGTTCGTCCACAAATGTTGGTTGCATTGAGAATTGTACAACTTTAGGGGTATTCAACTTTCAGCTTCCACTGTATTCATGTGTTGAAAACTAACAGTAACTAGATTTAGGCTATGACAATATGCATCTGTGTATTCAAAACCTGCTTTTTTTTGTGCTCTTTAATTTCTGCCATGGTAATGTTTCAGCTAAACAGGATCGATGCCAAGTCTCACACGAGTCGGAACCTTTCATTTGAGTTTTGACAGCACGCTGCTGGGGGCTATTGTTACAACCAACTCTGGAAATAGCTATTTATGGATGGCTACAAAGTACAGCTGTTAGCATTCGAAAGAGAATGGAGGACAGATGAGAGGGACAAATAGGTGAACAAATGCTGCTATTGTGTATAAACGCAACATACTGTAAATAGCAGAATGCTGTTTTCCATTCTAGAAGTGCCTCCTGTGGACCAGGCACTTTGGCATTATCAACACTGATTGCACGGAATCCACTTCATGTCCCGTCTCCGCCTCCTCCTCCTTCTTCTTCTGACCCTGTCCACTTAGCCATGGTCTTAAAACAGCTTGAGCCCCAACAGATGCAGATCGGTGGCCTGAGGGGCCAAGAGTGGAGCGAGAAGGCGTGAGGGAGACAGACACAAGCGTGACTGATGCACAGGCTGCTGCAGACGCCGCTGTAAAAGCCTTTAAGATAAATATCCCCTCGACTTCCTCCTCTGGGTCCACTTTGGACTTTAAGATGCTTCATCCACAAGAAAAATGTAAGACAAAAGAGCATCAAGTGGCTAGCTCCTGGCGGCAATTTTGACTTTTTCCAAACAGTTTGAGTCTTGGGCCATAAAATGCTTAATTTCAAAAGGTGCTATTAGCAGCAGAATTGAAAGCTTGCAGACGATGGTACTCGCGAGAAACAGCCTAGATGCAGCCATTTTATCATTCTATCCATCCATCCATTTTCTGAGCCGCTTATCCTCACTAGGGTCGCGGGAGTGCTGGAGCCTATCCCAGCTATCATCGGGCAGGAGGCGGGTACACCCTGAACTGGTTGCCAGACAATCGCAGGGCACAGGAACAAACAACCATTCACATTCACACCTACGGGCAATTTAGAGTCTTCAATTAACCTACCATGCATGTTTTTGGGATGTGGGAGGAAACCGGAGTGCCCGGAGAGAACCCACGCAGGCACGGGGAGAACATGCAAACTCCACACAGGCGGGACCGGGGATTGAACCCCGGTCCTCAGAACTGTGAGGCAAACGGTCTAACCAGTTGTCCACCGTGCCGCTTTATCATTCTATTGAAAAACTGAAACCCAAATAACCCAAAGTCATCATCAGGTGTGCAAGAAGAGCTTTGAGCACTTTTACAAATCCCCCTTTTAATTAATGAATGTATGGTGTCTACTGTCTAATCTACATACGTACCTACCTACCTACCTATCTTCCTGTCACTATCATATAACCTTTTTAAAGTAGCATTTAGCTAACTTTACTATTACACAAGTGTAACTACAGTCAAGATTAAAATGTAACAACAATAAAGTACATTTAACTGACCAAATAAAAGGCAAAGTTGAGTCATGTGGTTGGTGTGCCACACACACTCATTTTTTTGGGCAAAAAGTCAAACACTGTGACAAATAAAAAAAAAAAAAATACAATACTGCTTCTGTCTCAACTTTTATCAAAAGTGACAATATTTGGGACTTCAAATGTGAGTATTGCAAAAAAAAAGCCACAAAAAGCCAAAGATAAACAAATGGGCAGCAAACCCTTTGATGTCTACTCATGACTTTTGTGCTGCAGAAGTCTCTAGTGTATTTGAGTTTGTAAATGCAATTTGATCTGGGAGCATGCCTTCAGGGGAGCAAATCACATCTGACACAAAACAGACTCACACAAGTGTATATTAGTGCACGGGCTGACACTTGACACCTTAACTTAAACAGACTACACAGAACACCTTGCCGATACGTAGATCAAGGCCAGAGACAGCAGACGTATGGTAGGGAGGGTGAAGAGAGTTGATGAACAGCGTATTCAGTGTGATGTATATTCTTGCAAAACTCACCACTTTGAGAGAGTTTGCTCATGGAAAAATCCAATCCAACTCAAACCAACAGTATGCTATGTAACTTTTCTTATGAAATTCTTCTTACAGCTACTTAAGTTTTACATTAACAACTTAAACTAAATCAATCTCAGTTTCCCCATACTGTTCGAGTTCGTAGAATCAAAACTCTATTGCCACTGACCAGAGCGCTGAGAGCTAGCATGTGTGTGCTTTGTCTGCTGAGCTGTGGAGTCCTGTCAGGAGCCCAACTTGCCCTCCATGGGGATTTATTTGTTTATCGGCTACAGATCTGCTTCCAAATGTAATGGCTTCTTTCTTGGCATACTCTCAACAGAGTTCAGTGAAAGTCAATCTGGTAGTTTTGGCGTAATGCTACTAACAGACAAATAAAAAAAGAAAAAAACAGTCCAACCTATTCAGTGAGGCTGATAAATACAGTACAGTCTTTCTTTCTTTCTTTCTTTCTTATGTGAGCGTGAAGTAAAGGTGGGATAAGACCACCCCATTGATGAATAACTGGTGACCTTTATGGAGGCAAATCTCACATCATCACTCTGCAAAGACGTTTTATTAGGTGAATGAAAGACATATGACACTCACAAATGGAACACATGGTTGCAGTCTTGAGGATTCTTAAAACCTCACTGACACCTTTGTACTTTTACCAGGGAAGAAATCATTTTGGTTACCTTCATTCAGTCCAGATTTGTACCTCTCCTTGCTTTTCTGCTATAAATCAATTTCATACGGAAATGGCATCAAGTTAAAGTGCATGAGCATGGTACAAATAATATTCATTGGTATCGTTATCCTTTGGCCCAGGCTGAGAGCATGTGTTTAGGGGTGCACAGCGGCCTCCCCAACAAATAGGCAGTCTGGCGTTACTTTAGTTTGTAAATGTTACAATAGAATTTGTTTGAAAACAAACACACTGCCAGAGAAAGAGGTCTGCCGTGGGCATTAGAAGGATGGAAAATTCTTATCTAATGGGGCTAAGCTAGAAATAAAATAAAACCAAGGGGTCTGAAAACTAAAGGTGACTAGTCAGCTTACTGTATGTTTTCCTCCGTCACTGTCTTGCCGAAGCAAAAAAGAAATGCAGGGCTCATCCAGGCTCGTTTAGGCTGCTATCCTAGCATGTTTTTAATGGCCAAAAGCCAATATCCAAATATAAACCTCATCACTCGAGAGTACACAAGTGCAATTGTCGCGCTGACTAAACAACCACTGTTCTCATGGTGCAACTGATTAACAACCTAATTGGGATGCCTGTTATGATGTAATAGTAAGCCTTACAACACATCAAATAAACAGAAGAAAAGCAGTAGAACATTCTTTCGGAGGGGGATTGGTCATGTATCAAATCAATAGCAGGTCTCTCATTACACTGGAACAATAACCCAGCACTTGCCAAGAAGGCATGTTTGACAGATTGGATGTCTTTTTAAGCATGTCTTTCCATTCTTGGCTGCTGTGTATTACATTATTTTCTCTTTAAGTTAAATATTTTTTTGTGTTACGATTGCAAAAAGTCCCAGATACTACAGTGCCACTTTTCATCACCCTTTTGTTGGGTAAAGATTGCATTTGTCTTGGCACACTGTTGACCACTGAATGGTGGAGAGAAAATTGCCACTTGCCTGTGAAAACTAAATTTAAGAATGTAATGGTAAGAACCCCACAGTCATATCAAGTCATATCAAGGGTTACCTTTCAGAGCTATAATCCAATCCAAAACCACATCAGGTAAACAGTCTGAATGTATGATACACACCAAGTATTCCTTGTTTACTCCATCACATTCACGTGACATCAGAGCACATGGCCGAGCATCTACTAACATAGATGACCATCGCAGAGTCGCAGCAACATGGCAACCCTCACAGCACACCTCATGAGTAGCAGAAACCTCTTGGGTATCAGGTTGCAAGCAGGAAACAGATGGCCTGCTGGGGAAAGGGGGGGGCGGAGGAAAAAAGCAAAATGCCATAGAAGGCAAGGGAGAGTGACTCCCTTTCTGTTTTTTTTTTTTTTTGCTCCATCCTTCATCTTTTCATCCTCAGCTGGAAGGAAAAGGAAGAGTGAGGCAGCCGTGGTGTTAAGGGACCAGATCAGAAGCTTCTGGCCAAAGATCACAGTGATGGAGTTCCCTTGGAGATTTTAAACCCAGCACGTCTCAAGTGACTAGCAGCCTATTAAAGGCTACTGTACAGCAGCCTGTTGGATGAGTGAATATTTTGCGACCTGAGGGGCTTATTTGGCTGCATTTAACATTACCTTACAAATGATTTTAAATGGGATTCTGGTTTTCTACGATGAAGGTGCTTCTTTTATTGTTTTGGCATTTTTCATTTCAAAACCTTTTCCACCTTTACGCCTCATAAAAAATATAGCAAGAAAATTCTCATCTTTAACATTTAAAGGGAATATGCGTGATTTTAATACATGATTGTTGTCTGGAAGCTTTGCTTTGCTTGCTTGCTTTGCCTTGTTTTTAATCTGAATGTCCAACCACAGTTTGTTGTCATGGCCTACCTGTCATTAGCAATGAGGAACATGTCACATGATCTCACATTGAAACTATCAGGCACACGGGAAGATTATTGGTGCAATTGATTTGTTGATGTGAGCAGCTCCAGGGTTCAATCACAGGCCTGATGGCCAACACGGCACCAAAGTATAAAACCACCATCCTCAGATTGTATCGTTCAAAGATGTGAAGGAATGCACTTTATAGACGTCATCAGAACACATTACATTTTCAGTAGCATACTACACAGCACCAGATTCATTGACAGTAGGGAAAAAGATGGCCGCTGGTTTTAGCAGCTTAGTCCCTGCTGATCTGCCTTCTGATCTCAAATATGATAAAAATATTGAGTTGATGGTAAAGATATTACTGGCCCTAAATCTGACTCTCTCAAGAAGCTTCCATAACATTGTCCATAAAAAATTATTTACTCTAGACCACAAATTTCCGCACGGAGTTGTATGAAGCCAAACTGTCTGGTATAACTGTATGTTTTAAAAAGAGTTATGTAAATAACTTCAAATTGACTTATACTAGGTTACAATTCCACACAGCAGAAAGTCTCCTTCCGAGCAAGCAGAATGCCCGTCAAACATCTGCAGTTTATCGTTCTCAATGCATTGCAAAATCTGCAGCCATCAATAGGCATGTGTGCTCATTTTAAAATAAAAAGCCACATGACCCAAAATGTTTTACTGGTAGACTCAAATAAATAAATAAATAAATAAAGAAACTCCTCAAATTGTCTTTGCGTTTTCATTCAACTTACAGCCTTTCATCCTTCAATGTGGCCTTTAAATTGTTATAGGATTTCTGATGAAAGCTGACTGCTTTGTTGATCTAACCCTAAACTCTCTTCATCTTACAACCAGTGTATCTCTTTTGGGTTCATAAAAACCGTTAAATTATAAAGCCTATCTATCAATTACGTGGATGATTAATTTTACTTTTATGTATCAGCGTAACCACAACGGTGCACGTGTGCTTTTCATGCATCATGCATCCTCCTATGAGCACGACCCTCTTCGTGTTTCCTCACCCTCACCTCGCTGACCCCCTGAATCCAGCAGGATCCATGACTTTCACCTCTTCAGACCTTACTGGGAGATGCATGACTCTGTATAGTTACTGGAACCCCCGCAATTTAGTCGGGCATTAACATGGAAATCATAGGAGGGAAAACACACCGTTTCAAAAAGCGAGCGCTTACTGTCAAGCATGAAGTCCGCAGCGGACAGACCTTTACACATAAATAAAATGATTTTGTTTTGACCATCAGATGACAACAGTGTTAGGAGGCCTGAAAACTTAATTTATTACTCTTGAAAAATTGGCGATCACATTCATCTCATTCATAATTTACAAATACACATATACAAGAAATAGGAGTATAAACCTTAGCGCATTCGTGAGTTGTTTAGCAACGGTGCCAAACTGTTATAACCAACCCCATTTCATTGTACTTCCAATGTGAAGACGCAATGTAACTGACAGCCACGATGACCATTTTTGATGAAAAGGAAGAGTCGTGAAGTCCGCAGACACAAAGTTAAAGAGGAGAGTAGCAGTTAAGGCCACTCTGACAGGGAAGGGTGGCGGGAGACAAAACCCCACCACCCCCAGAAAGATTTTCTGGGGTGGATACATCTGTTTTGGCCATCAGTCGACCCCCCCCACCCCCACCCCACCCTCCTCCCACTTACCCTATAACTTCAACATGGAGTATTTTTAGAGAAAAAGAAAGGGTCTTAAGAAAGACTTTCATGAATGCATGCTGAGTTTGGGAAAACATAAAAATGGAATCATGAGAAAGATTTTTTTTTTTTTAATCCAATAAAAAAGTAGAGAAAAGCTGGTCTGAGCAGACGGAGCTATGCTTAGTCGAGTGCCAGGTTCTACTCCGACTTGCTAGAGTAAATAAAGCTATTTGATGACAAAGAATGAAAAGCTGCAACTGGATGATGATGGAATAAGCGATAAAAATGTGAGGGTAATGCAAGAAAGGGGTGGTAACAGCTAGCCATACATGGATATTTAACAGTTACAGTCGATACTATTTTCCCCGCACTCAGGTGTAAAATGTTACTTTGCCAGCTGTCAAGTCCATGCCAAAGCAATACGTAAATGGGGGTGGAGGGATGGTGACGTTATGTCTAAATATAACACTGTATTAAAAAAAAGCAAAAGCTAATAAAATATGTAAAAATGTGATGATAACTATGAGGCATAAAAGAGACAAGCCAACAATACCTATAAACATTCAATGCATTGCGTTTGAAAAGTCCTCACACTGTACTTTCCATAAAAGCCATTTTTGAGTTTACACAGTTTTCTAGTGGACAAAAAAACAACAACAACAAATGCATACGCAAATATACTTTTGAAGAAGTACTCGAATGGATATAGCCTACAGTTAATCTATGGAGCTGTGCTGAGTGATAAAAATAACGGACTGGCTTTCGTCACTTACAGTTTTTTGTTTTCACGACTGAGAAGTCAGTCTTATCTATTGGCCAGACGTAGATTTATATGCTATTATCATAGCCCGGGATCACATCTGTGTGTGTCTGTGTGTGGACAGTAGAGAAGGAAAATGGTATAAGCACAATTCTCAACTGTTATGTCAATATCTCTTTTAATCTCTGAAGGACGTCGCGAGAGCTAATCTAAAATAATAAACATACATTTTTCATTCAGTACATCAAAATGTGCTCATCAAGTTGACTGTTTTTTCCTGTTCTTGTCTGGCCTGCCTTCTCTTTTCGTAACCTAAACCACAGACTAATTCATAAATTACTAACAAAGCATCCCGTGTGGTTAGGGAAGAACCAGGACTTGCAATAGTGTGCGCTGAACAGACACAGAGTCAACTGGAGGGAAACCTGGCTCATGGTTAGGGGAAGGTGTAGAGGTGTCACCGAAAGAGAGCCATGTGTTAACAACAGACACTATTTGGTAGCCAATCAGACCTTTTTTTTTTTTTTTTTTTTTGTTTTAGTTTACCGTACAGGATATGACCTCTTTCTTCACGGGCCCTGTTTACAAGGGATGACGAGTTTTTACTTAAAGTTTCTTCGGAAAAACACGTGGGATTGCAAAGAATTTAAACAACTGGAAAGATGCATAATGCGCTTCCACTGTTGTCAGCCCAAAACATCACGGCAGGAAACTGGGAAAACCACGCCGCACTGAACGCATGATGCCGACCGAACAAGTCACGCCAGCAAACAACAATGGAGGAGAACGGGTGTCCTGTTTGACTTTTCAGCATGTGATTGTTCGACAGGAGACAAAATAAAACCAAGAGGAGACTGAGGGCAGCAAGAAACAAACCAATGCAGCAAAGTGTAGATTGGAGTATAATACTGTGGCATCCAGAACTAAGGCATGGCGACAGGGTAAGCTAACATGTTAATTTTTGTTATTTATAGCCGTATTTGCTCAAATGTTACATTGACAAAACTCCTCAAGCAATAAGCAAGTATGAGTGGTCACCCAGAAGGTATAACCTAGGCACACTTAAAAAAACAGACTGATTCGGTACCAGAAAGAGTCCCTTGTTGTATCTGGTTCTGCTATTCTAAACTAGACGTCACACCGACTTATTATCGGCCTTATCGGTATCAGCCGATAATTAGCATTTTATGCTGATCGGCTTTAATGTCATAATTCGCCGATCCGAACGGCGCCGCAAAAGACATTTACGCCGCGTCGCCATCATGCACAGTATATTTGAATCCAAAAGCTAGTTTATTTTTAGCCTTGTCACGTGTCTTTTGACATAGACCTGTAAATATCTGACGGTCAATAAAGTTTTTTGGGAAAAAAAAAAACATGTCGGCGGTGTGGAACAGACAACACGTCTGAGACAGACAACATGTCATGTCCAGATGAGACTACAAGGCGAATTTGCTCTTTCACGATTGCACTGTCAGACGACTGCAATAAAATATTGTATTCCGATATCACCGCATCCCGTTTTTTATGATCAGTGGGCTTTATCTTGTCAACTCAAATGCGACTCGTTACCGTGGCGACGACAACAAGAGTGGATCGCGCCGACTGTATTATAAAAACGAAATGGGGACGTGTGTTGGTGGTCACCGGTGCTCAGGACAGGGGAGGATGTTCGTTTAAGGCTTGCTTGAGGTATGTTCACATACTTTGAATACGATACGGCTGGCAAGCAGGCAACAAAACGTTATGTAGCCTAGTAAGCTACTGCTAGCACAAACGGTTGGACGTAAACTTGCTGCCGTTCTCTCGAATCATGCTCTAAAGTTTCGGTGAGGGTGAAGTTATTTAATTACAATAAAGTAATTTAATTACAGTAAGTTAGCACCCATTATTTGTGTCATGTTGTAATGTTGGTTTGACCTGACTGATTAGAATACACAATCTGACTAGAGCAGTGATTTCCAACCTTTATGGAGCCAAGGAACATATTTAACAATTGAAAAATCTCACGGCACACCAACAAACAAAAATGTCACAAAAAGTGGATACATTAATTCATGTATTTACTTCCTGCCATCTAATAGAAGACCATTCATTTGTTCTGTCTGTCACTATGCCTCACTGGCATAAATAGAGGAACAAAGATTATTTATTGTAAATAGAATTTTTTGAGCTATTCGTTGCACAAGTACATACAGTAAATGAATAGGTCATTTAAATAGACACATTCCTCTATCATGTGATCGGATCGGTGATCAGTTTTCGTTTTTTTAAACTCGCTGATCGGCCCCAAAAATCCTGATCGTGTAAAGCCTATTCTAAACACTAAGAGAATCCGTGACAACGTTGATAGCATGTCTTGGAATAAGCAACAGGAGCATTGACGTTAGTGCTAACACAACATGAGAGCTGTCCTGGCCGGTCCACTGATACTATAGGCAACTAAAGTAGCTGATCTGCAGTTGCTTTTACCAATGACAGAAACATTCTTATTTTAAGTCAGTGTATCATCAAAATACAGTCTAACAATATTATTTTAGCTGAAACTTTTACTGTACATAGTGTTGCTTTAAGGTTTTCCCATTGGGCTCATTCCTGCCAGCAGCTTTAAATTCTGCTCAGGCAGGCCTCCACTGATGCCAAATTAAGTATTAATATAAAATTACCTGAGAAATGAAATAATTTCAGCCCCCTCAGGATTTACCGCTCCATCACGCTTCATGAAAATCATCCTAATCTTACTCAGTCATGCCAACCTTTGCAGAAGGATCTATAAAATGGTGACTTTTTCAGGTACATGTGTGTTTAAGGGACGCGTGTTTGTGTTCAATTTGCGGTGATCTCATACACTCTCACCTACGTTTACCTCATCTGTCCGCAAGAGAAACCTGCAGTTCCTTGTCAAGAGCCTAATCCAGTGAGTCAAACCTGGCAAGTCTCCCTTCTCTGCTCATGTTACCGCATGTTTCAATGGAATCCTACAATACACACAATTAGCACGCACAGCCCAATTAACTTGTACTCACACCCCTAAAAAGCAGGCATGTACGCATCCCCCCAAGGCGATGCAAGACGAGCCATTTAAAAACCGAAGACGTTCCTACATCCCAGACGAGCAAGAGGAGCAACATAACACAGTAATCCCAGCGTGTTCAGACAGAAGTCAAGGTGACACTTACACACACATTGTTGAATAGAAACACCACCAAGGTCCAGGCAGTACCTTTCTTGACAAGACACTCTTGTCAAACTCCTGTAGCTTTGAAAACAAGCTCTCACATGAGTAGTCCAGCGTGGGTTCGCGCAGAATGAAAGCAGAGCCCAAAAAAGGAAAACGTAGTGAGGCAGCGAGCGAGGGAGGGAACAAATGAATGGCCCCCTTTAAGAAGGTACGCTCATTTATGGTGACTCCCTCTCTTAGTACAAGTTTACTTCTCATCCAGCGTGGAGTGGGAAGAAACTGTCTCCTTTTTTTTTTATTGTTCTCTTCCTTCCCATTTGGAGTTAATGCCGGCTTTAGATAACAGGAATGTGACAGTGAGATAGAGAGGGAGGGAGAGAGTGAGAGTGTGTGTGAGAGAGAGAAAGTGAGGCAGCACACACAAGTTGGACATGTAGTAGTTAGTGTTCACCGCCACAGCACTACTGTGTTAGCAGTCAGGGATGTGGAAAGGGGAGGGATCCAAGGGAGGGGGACTCTGTGTTTGTCTGTGTGCGTGTGCATGTGCGTGCATATGAGCAAGTGTGTTAGAGAGGCAGCAGTGTGCAGCTACAGGAAATGACCTGGGGATTTCATTCAGATGAAATTGGGAATGTGGTGTGTAACGGGCTCAACCAGCCAACATGTACAGTGTTGTGGAAAGTATTTTCCCCCTCTCCTGATTGTTGATTTTATTTTTGGGGATATTTGTCATAAAGTTTCAGATCATCAAGGCAATTTCTCTCACAAAGCCAACTCATCTGGCCCAATGTGGAAAAAATATTTGGCTCCTTGGTAAATTATGAGATAACTGTGTGAAACCACAGTTTTTGGACAGCTGAGTTCAATTTTACTGGCCACACCCTGACCAGATTACAGCTAGATTTGGTATATCAAGAAAAATCATATGTCTTTCATATGTCTTGTCAAACAAAGTGAAGTAAGTTACAAGATCTCAAAAGGAAACACATCATGCCACGGGCCAAAGAAATTGAAGAACAAATGAAAAACACAGTCATTGAAATCTATATCAATCTGGAAATGGATACAAATAAATTTCCAAGGCTTTGGGACTCCAGCAAACGACAGTCAGAGCCATTATTCACAAATGAAGAAAACTGGCAACAGTGATAATGTGGACCAGGAGTGGTTGACCTACCAAAATTACTCAAAGAGTGCAACGACGACTCATCCAGGAAGTCACTAAAAGAGTCTGACATTTGCCAAGAAACAACTTTTTGGAAGGTGTGCAGTTTGTTACATTTGACGTAAAAATAACACAGCATTTGATAAAAAGAACACTATGCCAACATTTTACACTTAACTATCTGCCTTGTAAAAAAATCCATAAGAAAATGACTACCATCTAGTACTTTAATTAGTACAAAAAGAAACAAATAAATAAATAAAATGATCTATATCCATACTTGTTTCTGGATGCAAATGATTACATAATGTAGCAAGAATCCTAAAAAGCACAATCAAATACAACCTAATTGGAAGAGATTTAACATGCAAAACAGGATTTTCTATATCATATTGTAAAATGGTTCTATATGCTCAATCTGGATCAAATTCAGATCAAACTTCATCTATTAGGAGCAATTTTTGGGTGGGACATTGTGATTTTGATGTGAGCATTTAATGCTTTTAATAGAGCATGCACCCCTCATAAAAAAAAAAAAATACCCCGCCAATAGAAAGAATGCAATCGATGGTAGACTTGAGCATTTGATTCTAATGTGAAACTATGTGTCTAAAAATGACAAATAATCATAACAACATGTTCAAGACATTTGTGGTGCAGTGGAACTACTTAGAAACATTCAACAGATTTAATGTGCAGATTTCCAGAGACATTTAAATGTATGCCCTGGGGCTTATTCACATAAATGCGTGTACACGCACACGTGCGCGCACACACACACACACACACACACACACTAATCCTTCCTTCTCATTTTTTTCCCTCATTTTCTCCCTCTGTCTTCATCCACTGCACGAAGAAAACTGAAACCAGCCACAAGCTGAAATGAATTAGACTGCCCCCCAAAATCAACCCAATCCCCACCCCAACACCGCCCCCACATGCTCCCACCAACTACTGCCACCTTCCTATTGAGCGCGCTTGATGTAAAACAAGAACAACGAAAGCGCGATCGCGCACCGAGCAACACCGAGGCAATTGTGCCCCGAGTCTGTGGCTTCATGATAAGAGCTGCTGGCAGCAAGCTCCCCTGTGGGGTTGCACTTTCCAGCCCAAATATTCACTTGCTCATGTTGTGATGCATGTGTGTTACTTCATGTGTGCATACTTCATTCAGTGCATTTACTGTAACAATGTGAACGTGTGACGCTCTTTGGAACTTCCAATTCCTGTCCCGAGCGCAACAGGCCAAAACCCCACAATCAGATGAGATCCTATACAAGTGTTGTCGCAGAAATTCTGCCTTTATAATAATTCCCAGTTTTAAGAGATATTTATTTAATATGTTTATTATTGAGGTTTGAAATGGTAGAACGGACCTGTAACTAAATAAGTTGTCAGTGCAGCCCTCAATGAGTCAATCACAGCCAGTTAAACAAATTTAACAATCATTGTGCTTATCACGTAACCTGTGTTGTGTTGCCCCTCGCCCCACACTCTGTATACAATGCAGTCTGTCTACTGATAGTAGGAGCAATGAATCCCAATGTTTCTCATTTAGTTCAGAGGGGTCGCAGATTTTGCAAGCTGTGCGAGGAAAACACGCAGAAGACGCTGCGCAAAAATGCTGCGGTGATTACATAAACAGAAAGTGTGAGTGGAAGGATAGAAGGATGGAGGAAAGGGAAAAAAGGGGAACGGCAGGCAGAGGTGGGGTGCAAAAACAGAGGAGGGAATTTAACACCTTTCGTTTCTGCCAAATCCACTTTGCTCCGAATTCATTTTAATCTAATTAAACTGAAAAACGTTCCCGACGGCTCGTGCTCACGATCAAGACGTGTAACTTCTAAGCTTGAGTGTGATTAGAGCTTACTAACACACTTTCTGTTTAACCTGCTTTTGTGCCCGTGTGCAGCGTTCGATTGGCCGCTGAGCAGAGACCAGATGACACCAGTCAATGAGACGCTTGGCAGGGCACTGATCGGCTGACCTAACCTGCTGGCAAAGCACAATCCCGCATGCCCCTGACATCAGCAAATCGCCATGGCAACCCCTTTGGTGCTTGCTGCTCCTCGCCTCGCTCCGTAGAAGCGCACCCGCAGGGGCGCCAGAAACTTTTCAATTGCGTAATTTTTTACGTTTGCCATGAGGGGCTCAGCTTTATTGGTGTGTGGGCAAGTCCCACCCATAGAATGCCCTTTTATGGGTATTGGCAGGCATCACAACATATGCTATTAATGCAACACACACACACACACACACACACACACACACACACACACAGGTCAGACAAGGTCACTTTTTGTGTGTTTTCTCGCAGCGGTGTTCCTGAGAGTGCCAGCTGTGGTTGCTTTGTGCAGAGTCAGGTTTGTGTTATATGAGGCTGGGGAGCATTCGGAGGGGCCACCTCATTCCTTTCTGCTCGCTAAAAATCAAACACACCAAGACAAAGACATACTTTTTTCCTCTCTTTCATGGTTTCTATTATACCAGAAGTACACACACAGTGGAGTAGAACACACAGAAACGTTTTGTTTCACCAAAATGAGCGCGGCAGGTTTTCACCTATTTGTGTGTGTGTGTTTTTTTGTTTTGTTTGTTTTTTATCCCGCGCTATCGACTGAAAAAACTCACCTATTCACATTTTTTGTGGTGGTCCTAAAATGCTCCAAGATCCCACTAGATGGAGCCAAGACCCAGTGTAATAGGAAAGTTGTACATTGTTGCCAATAAAGTATGTTGAAGTGATAAATCTGGACTAAGAAAAAAAAAAAAAAAAAAAAATTTAGCCTAGGTTGTCAGTAAAAAAAAAACGAGTTTGCTGCATGTGCATGTACACAAGCACTTCCGAACCATTTCTTTTTAAGGGTATGTTGCTAATGTAGTAGAATGAGTTTTAAATAATATTAAGTGTTTTGGGATCATAGTTTGTGGTATATTTACAATTTAAGATGTTAGGCAATTTAAAAAAAAAAAATTTTGGGGGGGGACACACACATCAATTACTCTCGTTTTTGTCACGATTACATTAATCCAGTTTTGGCGTATGACTTTAACTCTATCACTGGGAGTTTACAGGATGTTTTATGATTTGTTTCCCCTTCAAACATTATAAATAATCAGAATCAGAATCAGAATCATCTTTATTTGCCAAGTATGTCCATTTCAAGCATTTCAAAACTAATTTTACAGTCAGTCATAACAAAATATAGCAGGCAGAACTGAAGACAAAATATCGTTTTTTTCCCCTTTGACCGCAATTGGGAAATGTCTAACATTTTGAGGTCTGGACTTTGCCTGCGGCCTAAATCAGTTAAGATGGTTGTTTTGCGGTGCTAACTTGTGTAAAAGTATGAGACCCGACAGGGGTTTCGTTTTGGAACCTATACCTGATCGCTCAGCTCTGTGCACAAGTCTGCATGTGTGGCATGATGTCAGATTCTGAAAACTATGTTTATTCACATTAGTGTGCACTTATTGCACATATGTTTCTGATGGTTCTCCACCAGCTTGAAGGGAGACTGATATTAGGGGCTACATAGCAGCGAGTACTGACCGCACAGCCACACACGCGGGCCAGTATAAACACCCCTAGCTCCTTCTTCCGACATTGTGTGGTTGGGAGCAGGAGGGGGTGCAGTTTGCAGCAGTCACATGAGTACCTTGTGCAATGACTTGTTTCTTTCATCTTTTAACAGCCAAAAGGTAATGTACAGTATGCCCCCTCATGTCTGTCAAGGTCCAAGTCATCACAAAGTATGTATACTCACACCAAATTTAGGTGATAGGCAAAATCTTCAATCATCAATAATCTGCCTAGCATTATAGAGAACTTTGACATAAATGTGGTGAGTTACTGAACATCTATCAAATGATACAATAGGCAGCACCTGGGGAGCTCAAACCTAAACCAAGGTAGTTCATCCATCATCTCTATCTTGTGTAAGGTCACGGGGGACTAGGAGCCTATCCCAGAAGACACTGGGCCAGAATTGGGGTACACCCAGAAGAAGATCAACAGTCAAATACAGTTCTAAACCTGTATAACTTGGTAGTCTGCCATTCCAGGTACTTGCCAATACTAGCATAAACCAGAACCCACTACCGAGATTATACGAGGTCAGGGTTTTCCAGGGTAGTATGGCCATAAAACCAAGGTGGATTGACTTTTGTATAATGGAACGTACTGATGATTGTGGTTGAAGTGAAAATTTCATCACCTAAAAAAGAATGGCCTGATCTATGGTCAGACAGTAAGAAAATGATACACCAAAAATACCACTTGTAATAGTTTTGTCATGATTACGGACAAATCAGCACAACCAAAAACATACTATACTTATAAGAAGTACCCATTCCATACCCATCGTTTCATTTGGGTGTTAGGACCAATTTTGCATTTTGAGGTTTAGACCCCACAAGTACAAATACCTGAGCTATGTGTTTTACCGACAGTGAAATACTGCAATTAATCAATTTCCTCCTCAGCAAGTAGTGCTGTTCATTAGGGTTTTCCTAACGTTTCAACCCCCCAAACAGTCTACTGTGTATGGTTCAAAGGAGGCAGCGCGTGAGGCGTGCTCAGGCCTATCCATTACACCGCAGCAGTCCAAATTGGAAGTCATACCAGGGGGAAGTTTGGAAAAGAGGGCCTCCTTATCTTGATTGAGGTTTTAAGAGGCCTCAGGGGAGGAAGGGTAGTAAACTGAATGTAGAGTAGTGAGGTTTATCTCTGGGACTCATAGAAACTAGAACATGGATTAGCATTGTAATCCATCACTTTGTCTGGCAAAAATAATTCCCAACAATTTGAAGTAGATTGGCTGGCAAGTTGGATTTTGTCAAGGACAGTGTAGAATTTTGATTTGACTCTACGTACCTTGTTCATCCTAACCTCTGGTTCCACACCTGAAGAAATTGTCTTCCCACCACGACAAATATCATTTGTTTTGTTTTGACGTAGAACAACAACCATTAAACGTTTGGTCAAGAGTCTCTCATTTAGTCATTCAGTGCCCCTTGAAATTTATAATACAATGCTTGGACCCAACTTTAACGGCACTCAGTAGAGCACAGGCCAAAGCCAAAGAGTTCCTAACATGTTCATCTGACTCGATTGGTTGACAGGTCATGATGTGCTGGGTGATACTGTCCCACTACAGTCATGTAGTTGTGCATTACAAAACGAGCATTAACTACACCACATATGAGGCTTATTGTAATTGTAAAAGAAGACAGCACCATCCATCCATTTTCTGTATCGTTTTTCCTCATTAGAGTCACAGGTAAACTGGAGCCTATCCTAGCTGACTTTGGGCGAGTGGTGAGGTACACCCTGCACTGTATGCCGGTCAATCGCAAGACATAGTTCGACAAACAACAATTCCTACTCACATTCACACCGATGGAAAATTTGGAGTCTTCATTTAAACACTTCATTTAATCACTTAACAAGCATGTTTTTGGAATGTCGGAAGCAGCCGCAGTACCTGGAGAACACCCATGGAAGCACAGGGTGGAGAGTCGAATCCAGAATCTTGTGAGAGTGAGCCAAGTGTTCAAACCACTAAAAAAGCACCATTTGCACCAAAATGTAATGGGTTCCTCCTTGGCCCATGAACGCTTCGTCTGCAAGTTTAGTGAAAACTGGTTATGTAGATTTTCTAGTAACTAACATAACAATGGTACCTTGTACTTCTGGGGCTGGTAAAAAGAATTCCCAAATATGTAAAATAAGCCATAAATCACGCTTTGTAGTTGGGCACTGTAAAGACTCAGAACTGTTCTCTCTCCTGGGTCAATCCATCAAAAACTTCAAAAGTTCCCCGTTGGAATCTTTCTCTTTCAAGAAAGTGCCCCAAGCATTCGCATCCATCAATTTCCAACAGTCACATTAATGGTGAATATTTCCACTTCTAATGATGAAAAGTTAAAACCCTGCAATCATTGAGCTTTACAAAGACCTGATACATCTGTGATCTGATCTGCAATAGTAATACCTTGAGGTCTTTTTAAAAAAAAAGTTTTTTCTTCAAAACAAACAGTAGGGGTAATGAAATGAGGCCTGACGGTTGCGAGTGTGTCTGTTTATATTTTTTTCTTCGGTTTGGAGGCTGACTCCCAGAGGTTCTGAAAAGAGTCTAATTGAATCGTATGACCTCAGGGTGTTTGACTTTAGAGGTTCCATTGTACGCTAAAGCTCCAAAGGCTGATAATTTTATAAATCCCACTAGTGGAAACTGATGTGAACCTAGCCACACACCTACAGTACACACAATCGTAAAAAAAAAATCTAAGTTGCCTCAGTTAATTCAATTTGGCATGTTACAAAAGACCGTGAAATAGCACTTAGGTCATAAAGGGATAGTTAAAATTTAAGTGGGGTGACGCCTCTTCAAGGCAGAGAAAGAAAGCCGCTAGATTAGACAAACCATTTTAAACTGGAAGAAAACATTGTGGTGCCCACTACACACATTCTTCCACCCACAGTCTGGATACATAGATGTGGTTCAGCTGCCAATGAAAGAGGAACAAACACACACAAACACATAAATGACCACTTTGCCTGAGCCTTGAGGCAACCAGTGACTTAATGTCTACAGCGGCAACAGTGATGTACTCAAGTTCAAACTTCTCAGTCGCCAAACCTCGCAGCAACAGCCTCTCTTCCCTTTTTTCTGTTGAACATTTACCATCCCACTTCCTTCCCTTCTTCCTCGCAAACACATTTATCGAGCTGTTTGGTGATTTTGTGATGGGTTATCAGAGGCAGATAAGGGAGGTCAGACACAGATTGAAGACAAAACGACTCCATAAACACAGCTGAACAGTCTGGCTGTTCTTTGTCTGCATCCATCGGGATGAGAAAACTGACTAAAAAGTTGGATGGACACTTGGACAACTATTTGACAATGGACCTTCAAAAGCAGATACGACACTTCCCAGTGTGAAGTAGGTCGAGACAGATTTGTTCGTGCCGCAGTGGATTTGAGAGGCTCCAGGTTGATTGTTCACTCCCGGATGTTGAGGCATCTGGGTAATGTGTGCGTATGCGTCCGAGAGAATGGTTAAAGAATTACAGCCTTGACCTGTCAGGATTAGCCCGAGGGTGTGTTGCTGATAAAAAAAAAAAAGAAAAAATTTAAAAAAAAAGAATAAATCCATCATTCACACTCTTCTGCACAAAATAAAAAGCAGTAACTTTAAGTCATCTTAGCTTGACTTAAAGCAGTTGGGAGTTTTACAGCAGATTCGTTTGTGGAATTTGCCTGGCACAGAAAATACCTCGTCTCTACAGTCAAACCTCTACTGGAAACAAACAAAAAAATGTTACTAATTATTCTTCCACCCATCAATCAATTTTCTACAGTGCTTGTCCTCATTAGAATTGCGGGTGAGCTGGAATTCTATACAGCTGGCTTTGGGTGAGAGGAAGAATCGCAGGGCACATATAGACAAACAACCACACTCATATTCACACCTATGGACAATTTAAAGTCTTCAGTGGACCAAACAAATAAGAAAATTGTGGGTATGTGCTAGGAAACCAGCCTACCCTGAGAAAACCACACAAGCCTGAAGGCTGGAACCGATATTAGAATCCCGAACCTCGGAACTTTGAGGCAGACATTGCAACCACTACTGCACTGCGTTTCTATTTATTATTGTTATAAATAATATATATTTTTTAAAACATGCAGTTATGAATATTGTATGATAAGGCTTGCAAGCACATATTGAACACATTTTATTTCACCAAATGCGGTTATTTTATAGTCTTTGAAGCCACGCGTCAATCGTGCCACAAACCAGGAACAATTCCCTTTAACTGTATACAATAAAATAAAATAAATGAAGGCTCTTAAGGAGTGGGGTCTGCCTGCTGCTCTTAACAGAGCATGTGAAGCTAATCATTGGGTAAACGGCACTCCCTTGTGGCACATATAGGAAGCTCATGACTTACCACAGGTGTAGATGACGCTGAGGTACTTCCTGGTGCCAGAGTAGCAGGGATCCCCAAATTCCCTGGATGAGGCTCGAAGCACGCAGCTCTTCTTGGCCTGACAGCGGGACGTCACAACCTGCAGGGCAATGGACGACTGGCAATCTGACACAACACAAAAAAAGATGGATGATTTACTCGAGACTAGAAGCGTACACAAATTACTTGCTCCGGGGCTCTAATAGATTGACAAAAAGGTCGCAAAGTACTACAGAAGCATCTGTCAGCCTTAGCTCACACAAACTGGATAGAAATATGGCAAGACATCTTTTTATATGCGCTCTCTCAGCTTCTCGGAGCCACAACAAAACCTAATTCGGGCGTCTTTTAGTCTAAAGGATACCCGATCCGTGTTTGTGTACGGATAGCAGACATTGATGAATGTAGATGTCACACGTCATCTCGAAGCTTCCCCTTTGCTCTTTCTACTCCAACTGACTTCCACTCTCACACCTTTAAAAAAAAGCGCATATACAGGACATGTTACATGCACTTTGTTAACGGTTCCAGGTCATCAAAATTGTTTTCTGCCACTATTTGATGTCCTTTTATGGAGTTAATTTGGTTTGAAAATGCCTATGATGCCCTTTTTCAAGCTATTTTTGTTGGTCTTTTTTGCCTGGCAGTTGAGACGGCTGGATTTGACATTAATATGCGGCATGTAAACAAGCATTGTTCTGATTGGATCATTGATCTTCTCAATTTAAATTTGAAAAACAGCTTTGCTCTCAATGGCCGTTGGCGATATATCGGCGGCCAAGCGTCCATCGCGACAAATCCTTCGATGTGGAGTCTTACTATTATTCTATCCATCCATCAGTTATCTGAGCCGTTTATCCACACAAGGGTCGCGTGAGTGCCGGTGCCTATCCAGCTATCTTCGGGCAGGAGGCGGGGTACACCCTGAACTGGATGCCAGCCAATCGCAGTCATACTATTACTGTGAAGCAGAATTCAGCAAGCGTTGGGTTAAATGTGGATTTTGATGGAAGGTGATGTTTAAGTAAAATGGCTTCTTAAAGACAGCAACATAAAGACTACGTCAACCTCATCATCGTCATCATCATGATGTTGATAATGATGATGAAAATTCCAAAGCCTATGTACCTTCACTAAATGTAAAATTTTGACACTAGGAAGCTTCTGCTGATGTATGGGAATGTGGATGGGCCCTGGTTCCTTCCAGATGCTTCAAAAGCCTCCACGCTGTGTGTAACCCCGGAAATGGCTCAGCTAAGCCCTAAAAACAATACAAGGAGATGAGCCTTTGAAAATGGACACTTGGTTCTCACCTGGGTCACCCTAGTGGGCCCCTTAAAGAGAGCAACTCTGTTTTACGTCGACAGGCCACAATGAATGGTGGTACAGGTCAGAGGTTGTATCTTTCAGTCAGGAAGGGAAAGTGGACAATCTATTGGTCATACTCATTGTCAACATTATGGCCTGGGCTACAATAAAGCTACAGAATAGAACTGCCCTAATTCTATAGGGAATCTCAAATTGTTGTTTCTGATTAATGATGCACATACAGTGAATCAGGCCACAGGCCTTTGTGCAGTAACTTTGCTTAGAATGTGCACCTTAATAAAAGTCTACCCCTTTGGATGCAGTCTGGCGGGGGCAAACGGACATTCCCCAGCAGGAACCAACAATTTGGAATTCCTGACCAGGACACAGCGAGGTCAAAGCTTGCAGGAAGCCAGCATGTAACTGGAAAACGGTCGAGACATTTCAGAGACTGGACAATTCCCCACTCGTGTGCATTCACTGATAGCGAATGATTACAACTTCCTTTTCTTCAATAAAAGACTCAAATGATATATTACCGGTTACCATATTACCTCCTTGATTCGGGGGGGTGGGGCAGCAGTTTAAGCAGAATTTCTTCTCTCCATCCATTTTGTTACAGGGGGGATTCCGAGGCGTTTCCAGGCCAGCCGAAAGAAATTAGCTATATCTCGTTTTTTTTTCCTCCATCCTCGATCCTCTTTTTCCATGTTAGCTCCTCCCAAAACAACAGAGGAGCGATGAGGGAAAATGTTGGGAGAAAAGCCACAAAAAGCTAAAGAAAAAGCTAAAGGAGTTACCAGTAATACTTCTATTCTTACTAAAATGAAGTCAAGGTTGGACCTTTTAGAGTTTTATGCAAATTTTGAGGCATATTCAAATCCAATCAAATTCCAACTAACTTGTGTGCATGACATTTTCTATAAAGTCATATATAGGCTCCACATGCACAGTACTTCATGACTGTGTGAATGTGTAATTGCCGCTAGTATGACACAATGACCTTCTGGTCTGCCTTGTTGATGAAAATTGTCCCTTTGGATGATAGTGTTCACTGACGGACGGGTGCCTAATTTTGATTTCCCTGGCCTAAATAGGGAGAAGCAGAACAAGGGTCTCACAGAGGAACAGATGGGACTGAGGTGGGTTTGGATAAGGAACCAGAGGCCAATCAAGACATACAGCGAGAGAACATACACATTAGTTTATGCATTGTGCATTTGAACACACTATATTTTGTATGGAGTTTAAATGAGAATTCCCTTGGGTCCAACTTTCTCTGGCTCTTGTTACAGCTTTACCACAGACAGAAGACCATAGAAGGGCCTTATTTTACATGCAAACACACACACTCAGGGTGCACAGGCATGAATAACCCGTTAACTCTGACCTTTAGCCTCAACCACCTAACCTTATGGACCGCACACGGCCAACAAGAACAGCTCTGTGTCTCACAGTGAAGAGAAAACAGGAATAAGGGAGCCATTTCTGAGACTTTTTTTGTCACTCATGAAAGTGCGGGGGTCTTTTCAATCCAACATGGAAGGCTGCAAATAGGAAGGTGTAACCTATTTTTCTTACTTAACATAAGCAGATAAAGGTTTCAGAAACTACAACTTTCCCGGAATATTTTGGCAGGAGTAGCTCGCAACACAATGCTCCAGGTTGTCCGCCCGTACATGCACACAGACACACACACACACTTGTCCGGGAATTTACAATAGGGAACCCATTTTATCTCCTCCTCTGCTCATATGACTCACATGTGAAGCATATCATTTGATACATAAGCCACTTGTGATACCTCAAGTCTTTGTACAGCCGACATCGGACATGTAATGGTGTGTAAGGTGATAGCTGAATATTTTTGAGGGCACAAGATATCACGAGTAACACATTACTTCATATTGGAACATTGTGCTGTCCGATCAGTGGGAACATGAGTAAGGGACAATTTCTATGTGTATGAAATTATATATCGTAGTTGCCTTCGTTTATTTACTCAACTCCAGAAAATACTTTTTTTTTGTACTGTCACTTACTGAAGGGCCCACTCTAAAAATGTTCTGTCCACAAGCTCCGCTGCGAACGATCAGCTTTACAGGTGCCACATCTGTCTGCAGGCAATTTGTGCTGTGATAATGACTGCGTTTGACACAAGGTGGCATCAGTCATAGCGACGGTAATTACAGCCAACTACCTGTTATTGTTTTCCTGAGGGGAAATAAGGAGGCGTCAATTTGAGGTGTTTGTTAAATGGATGGTGCACTCCAGCTATTAATTAGGCCTGGTGTCTATTAGAGTGCGGGCCACTATTTGCAGAAATATCGTTTATCACCTAAAACTGCTTTTCCGCTATGGATTTAATAATATCAACATAGTAATTATCTGCGTCTTAACACATCAAAGCGAGGCCCGTACTTATTGTGACACAAAATAGCTCTGTAATCATTTTAGCGCTCCATCAGTCGATGCCTACGGTCTGTTGTGGCTTAGCTTGAAACCCATGAAAGCATGGCGGCCCTGAGAAAGAAGACGCGGTATCAGACATGGCAAAGGGGGAGTAATTTAGATGTCAAAGGTTTTGTGTGATGATAATGGGTCAGATGAGAGAGGAGGGCTTTTGCTTTGAGGCTCCTCCATCACAGTTAAAACCTGTCCCACTTCGCCACTCCCCCCAAATAAACAAGGAGCAAACAACATCAAAGACGTCCTACAATTGGGTGTACGTCTTTTGTGTAATCTCTCTTGAATTTTTTCTGGTCATGCGGGTTTCATCATGCTATCTAGCGGCGTTCCGTGAGAACGCATAAAATTTCACAAGCTAAAGAAAATCCTGTATTGTAGAAAAGAAAACAGCAACCATATTTTGGCAGGAAGAGCGTGTCGAATTACAGCCTTGGGCTGAGTTTAAAATACAAACACTGCATGTTTTTAATTCAAATGTAATTAATCACAGTCTCATTACTACTCCCAACAGCGTTTGACTGGACAGAAGGTTTCTATCTGTATCCGCTATACGTGTAACGTCGCGTCAGCAAACCTAGAAAACAGGTTAGCGGACGTCCTGTGTATGCTGCGCTAAAGAGCATAACCACGGTTTGATGACATGATTTGAAGTCCAACTTGCTGAAATGCTGTTGTCTTTCTGGCTAGTGACTTCACACAAAACTTAAATATGTGTGTATTTTTTATTGATACAAATATGATATCATATATGTAAACACGGACAAAGACTAAACATTGGAGATTGTCATCTTTGGTGGCTCTGTGGTGACAAACAAAAGACATGTTGACGTTTAAAGTTTATACAGGTATGTTTTCCCGGTTTCCGGCTACAGGGCTCCGCCATTTTCCCGAGCCGGAAGGAAATGCTTTCACCTGTTTTGCCGAATGCGGAAGTTGGTTGCGCATATATCCTATTCAAGCTTTGAATTCAAGCTGCAGTAACTAGGTGCAAAACGATCATCTTTTGAGGCTATGTTAACTGAAATAAATTGATGTGTTTCTACAAATGATTTGTCTCCCAATTCAGGGATCGTAGTCCCTATCAATGAAACATTAGAATGTATTTACATGCTGTCAAAAGCATGCGAAGGTAACAAGTAACTTCTTACGGTAGGGGTATTTGAGCCAATCAAAAAGAAAAAAAACAAGAAAGTAATTTCTGGAAATGGCAGAACAACAAACACCAGATGACTACTTCTTTTCCAAAAATTCACTTCCCAGTGACCTAAAAAGTTTTAAAAGCAGCATCCAATAAACATGAGCAAAATGCCAAAACGCAAAAGCACACTGAAGAATATAGACTAAAAATAAAATTTTTGGTTTGGATGTAGTGTCAGACACCACAAACACATCATGCATCTCGTCCACGAGGGCAAGGAGAAGAAGAGGCGGTCCGTTTTCAAAGTTAATTAGCAGTGTGGGTCTGAGCTGTCACTCAAGACAACCTCACTTCCTGATCCTCGTGTCACGGGAGCCACATTAAAAACGGAGGGGAATCCCACTAGACAGTCTGGAACTTCGCAAGTGTGTGTGTGTGTGTGTGTGTGAGATGGAGACACATAGACAAGCATGGTGTTAGCGCGTGCATTGTAACCACACACAATGCTAATGCCATTTGACAGTTAACAATGCTTCTCCCTGCATCTAATCTGGCCTTTGTACCACTGTAACACTAGAGTTCATCTGCCAACGCTAACGCCAAAGCTATGCTACTGTATTTAATGCCGAGCATGAAACCAGATATTAGGCACACACACACGCACACCCAACCACCTGCTACTCTAATGGAGTGGAGGGCGCTCCATAAGCACAATATGCGCTGTATAATTGTGTCTGATTACTCTCACGCTGCTAGTGTTTGCCTTTTGAACCCAGTGTCGCATAAAGGCCACACAAACATACGCACCCGCTGGGCATCTCCACATTGTATTGTACTGTTTGAATTGTGCACCTTGCCATTTAAACTCACACAAGCATAATAAAGAACAATACAAATGTAGAAGGTAAATTATGAGCACAGTTGTCAACGTTTCCAAGCTTGGATTCTGGAGACACACACGCCTACACACACACACACACAGACACACACACTCTTAGTGGGAACTCAATCCTTGTCCTCTTTCTACGGCACATCTCCGAGCATTGGATGACATCCGATCCACATTCCAACCCAGTTCCATCCCGACAATGTGGAATCTGTGTGCGTGGGGCTTTACATATCTCAGGATGCTTTTAGAGCACAGGGAGGAAATAACGGCTTAATATGAGAATAAATCTGTCTGCTTTAAAGCGCCGATCTGCCCAAAATGTGGTCAACAAATCCTTGGTGGAAATTGTAAATCTCCCAAAATGCACAACAGGGTAAAATCATGCAATATCCCCCGCACAAAAAGACTTAAAGTGGAATTGAGGACCTGAAAGTGTTAGTGGAGCTCTTTGTGCTCAAGACGTGTTCGAGTCCTGACATGTACGAGTCATGAATAAAAACAGCAAGACGCATAATGACGCCTGGTATTTTTCACCTCCATAAAAAAAAAAAAAAAAAAGCGACACAGTTCTTCCCTCAATGCTCAAATAATACGCAGAAGAACATTTGCAAGACAAGGAAAGCGATTTAAATATCAGGCAAAGACTTGATTTGCATTGACCACCTTTTGTCTTAATTCAAGAAATCCTCCCCTGGACCCAGACTGACTCCTAAATGTATGAATGAAATGAAAGGTAGTCCTATTAAATAAGATTGCTATTAATTTTAACAATCGCTTGATTTGGAAAATAGAAGCAAACAGCATTCCAGGATGTGCTTCATGAATCGGAACCTTTCATTCATTCATTCATCTTCCGTTCCGCTTATCGTCACTAGAGTCGCGGGCGTGCTGGAGCCTATCCCAGCTATCTCCGGGCGAGAGGCGCAGTACACCCGGAACTGCTCGCCAGCCAATCGCAGGGCACTCATAAACAAACAACCATTCACACTCACATCAATACCTACAGGCAATGCCGTCTGAATCGGAACCTATTTCATATAATTCATTCAGAACGATCTATGCGGGCAGCATGTCGGCCGTGTTTGTAGAGTGTGTTGGGCCAGGACCCGCTCTGTTTTCTGGGAACATAGTCAAGTTCAGACAGTGAAATATCCAAATTTCAAGGGTTGGAAAATTAAAAATGACTCCAGAAAATCTTGTGAGACTTCAGTACATTGGAACATCAATTTTTGTGTGCCCTAGTTTTCATATGATTCTGTTTTCGATTTATTTATTTTTTCATCTAAATTTTGGTGTCGTGTTGTCATGGTTACTCACCCATTGATGAAGCCCTCCTGTGGGGCAGGGGACACTCCAGAGCGCCCTGTTGGGTTCGACCGAACATTGCGGAGTAGACAACGATCTGCATCCCCCGTTTGCAGCTCAGTCTCATCCTATCCTCCTCACACACAACTTTGCTTTTATATTCATCTGAAAGAAAATAAAGTAGGACGAAGTTTAAAACATAGCTTTAGAGCTAATTTACTCTCTGTGCAACTGTAAATAAGCAGAAATACGACCGTTCGTGCTTAAAATCATCATTTTGAAGCTACATTTTCTTCGTCTCGGTTGTGATGGCTGAACCAGCTTTTAAAATAAAAAATATATACAAATATATAGTAGATAAATCTTAAATGTCTATTATCTCTCATGACTTTTTTTCCTCCTTTTATTTGTCATAACAATGACCAAAACAACAAAATAATATAATATAATAATAATAGCACTGATTTCCCCTGGGTATAAATGAAAATAAGGTGTTTTTTCTCCCAAAAATTATATACTGCATGTTCGAACAGTTGTTTCAGCTGTGTTTACTGTAGTCAATTATGAAAATAGCGTATAAAATATCAAATGTTCCGCTTGCAATAGCGGCCTGAAGGCATCACGGAGGGTAAGCACACACAGGTAGAGTTGTTCGGTGGACAAGTAGAGCCACGTAGCGGCATTCCTCACACACATCCAGTCATGGTGACCTGTGACCAACGGAGCAGCTCCACTGGCCGGCAAATAAAAACAGCCCACATTCATGTGGGGAGTGGATCAGGAATGCAGAGGAGAATAGGAGGCAAGAAGGTAGCCGGAGTGGCTTGTTATGTCTTTTGGTAATGGATGCACTCTTTCTCCTTCATTTCCTCTTTCTATCCTCCATACGCCTCTTCTTTCAGAGGCAGTGACACCTTCGTTCTCCCCCACGCAGCCTTTCTTCCCTCCAGCCATTGGTTAAGTGACAGGGAACAAAGAACTGTTGATTGGAGGAAGGAAAAGTGGGGAAAGCAGAGGGATCAGTGGATTAAATCTCCCACTTCTTCTCACTCCACTATGAACCGCACTGTGGAGCCTCCAATGAAGACAAGAGTCTGAGTGGGATTACAGCGCTGTTGTCGCCATACTCTTAGCTTCCTGGCTCACGGAGAGAACTGAGGGTAAAAAGGTAAAAGGGGCTTTTCTTTGAGACAACACATCCATCCATTTTCAATTCCGCTTATCTTGTTAAGGGTGACGACAGGCCGTGGAGCCAATTCCAGATGACTGAGGGAGAAATGCAGACTCGAACCAGGACTGCTTGCAAGTCAATAGACGGTTCAGATGGCCTTGGCTGACTTTTCCTCCAATTGATTTGACTTATTCAATTATGGACCTAACTCTAATGTAATATATTTCGACCATATTTAAGTGTCTATGTTATTTGTGAGGAAAGGAAAGTGTGAAAGGCACCTGGAGACGATGCAATGCAGTGAGGGACTTACTGGGTCTGCACTTGTACAACACTGTGAGGTATTTGCCGCTGCCGGGACAATGGTCCATCCCAAACACGCGGCTGTTGACAAGAACTTGACAGCTCCTTCTGTCTTGGCACTCATCCAGCATTTTCTAAACAGGGGCGAGAGAGGACCAAAACACGGTTTCAGTAGGTCAACGAGGAGCAGGCAAACCTAAAACCACTTCAAACAGGATTCTTAAAACCATCAGAGCACAGAGGGGGAAGTAAAGGAGGGAGCAAAGAATACGGAAGGGTCCACTCTAGTCATTCATCCCTTTCCATCTCAGTTTTCATCCTCTTTTAGTCCAACATAGTCGAACACATCACATTCAAGTTAGCTAACTGCATTGCAAAGGGAATTCCTGAATGGTACATAGAATTACAGTACTGTATACAGAGCAAGGACAATAGGGTTATACTGTATTTCAATTAAGTGGCACAGTGGACGAGTGGTTAGCACATAAGCCTCACAGTTTTGAGAATGGGAGTTTGAATCCGGGCTTCTACCTTCCAGTGAAAATTGCCTTAGTTGGAGTTACAATAGATGAATTATCCATCTGTCCATTTCCGATAGCGTTTGTCCTCATGCGGGTCACGGGTGGGCTGGAGCCCGTCCCAGCTGACTACGGGGGAGAGGCAAAGTACACCTCGGACTGGTTGCCAGCCGATCTCCGGGCGCATATAGACGAACATGCAATCGCCACACAACCCCAAACCTCAGAACTGTGAGACAGAGGTGCTATGCACTGCGTCAGCGTGCTGGCTTCAAATGAATTTAATATTATAAAAATGTTATTGCCCGCAGTCAAGAAATAATGTGAATCTTTCTGGAAAATTTGGAGTGAGGGTCAAAAGAGGCTGCAGGACTCTGGATCTCAAAGCAAACCTGTCACTGTTGCACTTGAAGACAATGCGTTCTGTGTCTCTGGGCATTCATAAAGGTCCACGCCATTATGAAACAACACACTGGTGTTCAACACTACAACGCACTAAAAATACACCACACAGCTGAATGAATGGCTGACAGGATGCGTGCGTGTGTGTTTGTATTGCGATGCAGTACTTCCACTCGCAACCTAATTTGAGAGTGGATGCTGAGGCAAAGAGCCCATGAAATTGCTTTGTGTCACGAGAAAACAGAGAAGCTTGCCTCCTCTTTAGGAAGTTTAATTTACCGGAAAACACCCTCACAATGCGTTACATAATCAGCGAGCCTCCAAAAATGAATTAACCCTTGACCACAGTTGAAATTGAGGGCATTTTCTTTTTGCAAGTTAAGTAGATGAGAGACTAAAAGAGGCTAATCAGGAATATCAAAGTTCATTTAATTACCTGTAGTGCAGTGGACACAGAGCAGTACTCATCCCCCCGAGCATCGTAATAACCAAGGAGGGCCTGGTAGCTCTGAGGGCACTGATGGAGGTCGGAGGAGCCTTTCCTTCCGTAAAAAGCTGATTGGACGGTGATGGTGGTGCGTGGCGGGCAGCGAACAGACAGGAGTTCACCGTCACAGGCCTGCTCCGTGTAGTTCTTCAACACTTCGGACAAGTAGCCTGTGAACGCAAAACAGTGATGGTTAATTAGCATCTTGGCAATTAAACAGTAGCATCTTGTGAGATGCAGGCTTCATTTCAATTGAAAAGACATTTCACTTCTGTGTATTTTCAGTTTTTTATATTTTCCTTTTATTCCCCAATTGAGTTTTACAGGTTGTAGTTTACCTTTAAGGGTGGAAAAAATGACAGGGGTGTGAAGACATATTCAAATGATGCCAAATTATTCTTGGCCAGATCCTGACTTGCTTGAGCTTAATTAATGTGAGCAACACATTTGACCTTTACTATCTCAAATACTTCTTAAAAGGCACTAGAAATAGCACTTAGCTCGGGTTTAGCTTTGCGAGTCAGCCGTTGGTTGCTCAAAATAATCTACGATATATTTTTGTAAAACAATTAGAGTTAGAAAAATTATCCAAGATACCATAACTTATAAACTCTCTGAACTGTTTGGACATCTTTAAGACTCATGCAAATTATTTAAACTACTGCAATATGAGCCCGCTTTGTTACGGTTTAGATTTCTGAGCTAGCATCAGGCTTATTATCATAGACATCAAAAAGGCCTCATGTATTATTCAATACAAAAAATGTGCAGCGGTCGTTGATCCTAACTTTAAAATATAACTTTCTATTAAATGACATGAAATATGGCATATTGTAAGGCTTTGAGATTAACGTTTTGGCTACATTGTCAATTTAAAAACATTTAATTCAGGGCATTAGGTCCATTATTTTAACAGTTACTTAAAATCTTGAGGAAAAAGGCTACTCTACTATTCTAGTTTCTTTTCTCTACTCTCATCAAGAAACGCCAGTCATACGGTTACTCACAAAGGACAACCAAACCCTCCACAGAGCCACCATTAACATTCCAGTCAGTGATGACAAAAGACTGATAAAGGAAAGCGACGATACCCTGGCCGCATCTTCTTGTACGTATCTACAGTTTAGGTCTTGTCAAAGGATGCAAAAGAGGAATAATTGTCAGAGCTGCAGTGCATCACTGGCCAGCTTATCGCCTTTCAGGAATTGTTCATTAAAAAAAATTTAAACATTTACCAAGGCAGGCTAAAAACAACCTACAAATTTAAGTCCAAGCTTCCTGGTGAAGTGCTGTGCAAACACATTTGCAAAGAGTCAACAGGCATGCACGCTGGCACGTATATGGATTCTTTTCTATTTACTGTGGTGGTTTACTGTGGTGAGGATCTGGAGGATCTGGATAAAGGTACCAGCACAGGGTTTTATTTTCACCGTTTGATTACATCAAACCCCCAAGAATCATAATGGCACCGTCCATCTGCAATGTTTGTGCTGACATAGCTGCTGCTTAAAGGGTTATAACACTGCAACACTGATAATATTTGATAGCCCGTCTATGACGTTTTGCATTATTTGTTAGCACTAAGCTAAACTGACCGTCGTATGGCCAAGGTTTGTGGTTGTTTTAAATACACAATGTGTAATTCTATTGGTTTTGTGTTTAGTTTGACAGTAAACGTCAACTGGGAGTGGCAATAAACAGCTTGGAGCCTCTTTTTGGCAGATTTATTCACGATGCAAACTGCTACTGGTTGGGAGTTGAGTTGAATTCACTGCCATTTTTGCACGTTGAGGCCAAAGAAATTGGTCGACGATGGCTTGTATCTCTAAAACCCTTAAGTCAGGTCAGTCGTATGTCATGCAACCACTGTACAGAATAATTTATATTTAGTGTTTACAAGATTTCCCATCTGTCTTTTTCTGCATCAGATGAATATGTAATCTGTGCTGATAACATCCTTTGAGTATTTCACCCTCCACATTCTCATGGGATGGAAAATAACTTGTCATCCCCTTCCTGGCTGTGATAATACATGTGTACTGTAGGAAATATCAACAAAAACAATGTGGTGGGATGAAAACTAGCTGCTTGCTCTTAAAAGGAGTGCGTGTGTGTGTATGTGTGTGTTGTTTGGGTATCAAATTATCATTAGTGCTCATTCTGGGCCATGAGCCAGTACCCAGAGGGACCACGGGTTTTCTACACCCTCCAGTTAGCTGAGCCTTGGCGACAGCAGCAAAACCATGGGAACGGGCGAGTGTATTAAGGGGTTCAAATGATATGACTGTAGCCGATCGGAACTGTTTGGCGTAGGAGTGGCCACCGCTGACACATTCCTGCACCCAAGAAAGTGGTATTACAAGGCAAGCAGTTTATTTCATGCAAAGATAAAAAAATTTCATACCATTTCGTCATTCATCTTTTCTTTGTATTGCTTCATCATTGTTCCCTTCATGCCACCTGTTGACTGACACTCCCTTTAAGGCACCTGTGCAGACCGGCTAGCCAATGACATGCGTCCCTCAGAGACAGAAAACTTGAACAATGCTCGAAGAACACCCAGAAGTCTCTCCTCCCCTTTTCTTTTCATGGCGAGAACTTCCTTAACTAGCGAACTGGCCTTTTTCTGAACAAAAGCACCGCTCTATTGTGTCTGCTGGTTTGTGTAGTTGCCCATTAGAAGGACACTCAGGAACCTGTACAAACAGACCATTTTTCCCTTGAGTTGAATTCAAAAGCTGCACCAGCTTGTATTTGGCTGCCGACGAGTAAAGGAGCAATCTGGTCATGTGAAGCACTTAACTGTCATATTTAAGATTTAGCTGTAATCTCTTGGCAAGGCATCATGTGATGACCCTAAAATCTTGACCCTGCGATAAAGGGAGGGCCATGTAAATGGAGATTAGTGTCAGCCAAGTGTGTTGTGTCAACATGACACGCAAAAAAAAAAAAAAAAAAAAAAGACTGCCAATAAGGATTTCCTCCCTGGGAAAGTTAAGACGATAGCTTTTTTTGCAAGTCACATAACGCAAATGTATAACGAAGTGAAGCTGACGATTTTTAATTACATCATCATACAAACTAAAGTCCCCCAAAACATGTTCTACTCAATGGCAACATTGCAGGGATATAATCATTTTAAAAGCATGGACAAAGCAACATTAACACCACCACGCCTATGAAGCAATTTTTACTCAAAGTGTGGTCAGCGGACTGCCTGCCGGTGATCCACGAAAACTTATACATCTTTTCTCTGTGCATGGAGCATAAATGAGCTTTTTGGATCCAAAACTGACTCAAATGTTACACCACCACGAATACACAGGTGAGCTCGCACAATTTACTGTATTTCTCGCCAAGGATCAGTAGGATGGAGTTGCTTTATGAATTTGCGACAGTAGGCCTTTTATTTGAATGCGAATGAAGGGGTTGAGCTCAAAACCTCTGCCTTTCTTTTTTGTTTAAACAAGGCAGTTAATGGTTAACTGTTCAGAGCATTGTTGGAATATAATTGTAACTTCAACTATTAGCAACTTGTGTGTGAGCAAAGAACACGAGTCAACTATGTGAACAGCTACACCGCCAATGTCCCAAATGTTTTCCCAACAATTCTACAAACTGACATGGAGCAGTTTCAAGCTTGTTTTAAGAATCCGCAAAAATCTCACCTCTCGTTTACGACCAGACTGAGAGGAAGTAAAAAGTAAGTGACAATAAACATTCTGAAGCTGTCATACGGAATATTTCTGACAGGTGGCAGGAGGACGAGGGGAGTGGTGCTGATTTGACTACAGAGGCAGTGCAGCTGGAGAATATGTTCTGCTCATGTCATTTGCTTTTATTGGCTGGGTCTAAGGAATGACAATTGACAGGTTATAAAATCAGCACAGTTTAGCTTAGTTATCGGTGTAGTAAACTACTTTGATTTTTGGTTATCAAAAGTTGTGGGGGTTAAAAATAATTATTTGTTTTTAAATCTAACTGATCCGAACTGTTGCACTTCCTAGCAATCAAAGTTAGCGGTACCAATCACAGAAGTGTTTGAGTGACGCTACTGTAAACTAGCATGTTTTTGACATTATTTACGGAGCTAGTAATACAATGTTCCAGTACAGTGGAATTAAAAACAATACAAATACAATTCATTCCGGAATGTTGATGGGACTTCCAATTTGTTCAAATTTCAAAGCAATTTTTCCTCATAGCAATTATCGCCTCAATTTGATCATTTATCAAATGTTTGGGCAATATTTGAACTAATCATACAAGCGTAAATTGTGGTCAAATTCCCATTTGTACGACCTCATGCATGTTTAACCGTTTATCAGATTATATTTGAGTTCAACAACACATAAGTGTTTGTTTATCCTGTAGTTTTGAGATACTCCACACTGCATGAATGGGAGTCCACCATCTTTAAATAGATCAAGTGCACATAATAATTATATATTTGTAACAAGACCTCAAATCGCATTCCGGCAAAAACAAAGTTCATGAAAGCCACAAAATCAAAGGCTGTATTGCGTTTCATCTCGCTACATTAGGTTTTTAAGCATTTACAGCTTCATGGTTTTATTGGTGTTATTTTAAGCAAATTATAGCTGTCAAAACCATCAAATGTTTAAGAAAAGCAGAGCTGCAGGCCTGCTGCTGCAGAAGGAATTCCCTTCAAGTGGTGATTACTGGGAGCGCGGAGGCAACATGAGAGACGAAGTGTGTCGGCGATGAAGAGGAGGGCGGAGACGAAGAGGTGAGAGCGAGAGATGACCATAAAGTACAGGGGACTCGATCGTCAAGTGTTTTGTTGTTTAAAACCGGCTTTTGAAAACTTGAAGTTAAGCGAATAGGATCTTCCATCTTTCTGAGCGAGGAAGGCCACAGTTTATAGGATGTGGCAGCAGAGGTCTAGAGGCCAGAGCTGGTGGCTTTAGCTCCTGTACTAATTAGTTCTCCCCGCAGACCGCAGCGGCTCGAACAAGGCCTCAGGAGCACAGCCGTGACATGAAGATAAAACAACCGGAACCCCTCTGGTTTTAAATCATATGTGGTCAGACCTCTCGACTTACCTTTAAAAAGGTGAACGAGTGATAAACGAGCTGGAGGAGGCACGTCGATAAGGTGCTGACATGCTAAAGACCCAAAACATTCACGAAAACCACAGTGCACAGCAACACAGTCAAGATTTTTCACTACTCAGACACAACTGATTTTACTTGGACAATTTTTTTTTCTAAAAATGCATTCTTAAAATTCATTGCATTCCTCTGCTTACAGTTACAATCGCCTTCCTGCTTCAATCATATTTTGGATTAACCTACTTTTCTTCTTTACAGTATGCAGCAGAAAAAGCCATGGGCAGTTAAACTTGACATAAAGTCAGGGTTGGATTACTTTTTAAACTACTTAAGGAGGGTAAATGGGTAGCTCACGGCAAGTGCTTTCAAGTGCTGCACTGAGTCTTGCGTGAAACTAAGATTTTGTACACACATTGATGGAAACATGCATTAGCTTGCTCGTTTTGGAATAGGGCGAAGGATTGATTGTGATGAGATGGCGAAGAATGCTGCAGACTGGAAATGCCCGAGATCATCTGCTGCAAATGTTACAGTGCCTTTTGTGCCTGAAGAAAACACAGCTAGAAAAGACTACCCTGCCGAGAAATGTGACAGCACGTGAAATCGATACACTGCTCACAAAAAGACATTTCAGAATGGACCAATAATGCACTATAACCTTGACAGGTGAACTTAATTTGACCTTCTGTAAACCTTTCAATGCACGTCCAACTGTTCAATAGCAGTACTTTTTTCACAACTTAAGTTCTCTAACAAGGAGCTGAAAGGGAAAATCCACAACAGGTGTTTGATCCATGAACAGATCAATACATTGACAAAGACTGTCCACTTCTACGCCTTTCTTTGACTCTTCCAGTCTCTGTTGCATCCCGCTGATGACACTGTGGGACATTCTAAGCGAAGTGACCACGTCACATCCTGTTTGAAGCATCGCAATGATGAGGTACTATCGATCAATTGTTAGGTGTCTTGACGTGAGGATGTCAAATGTATGATGAAGATGACTGTTGAAATAGAAATTCTAATTGAACCAGGACATGTATTGGTGGATTCACCTGTTCTGTATTTTGCTGTTCACCTCCTTGGAGAAGATCAAGTTGTGCAAAAAGAACTGCGACATTGAATGGTTGGACCTGCAAAGGTTAGAACGAATTTTCAGGTTGATCCTGAAATTTCACCCAAAAGCAGACGATACCTAACATTTATAACATTTATAACATTTATTAGTAAGGGTCCGTTCACGCGACAAAGGTCAGATCTGCATTTTATATAAAGATGACAACTTGCTGAAACATCGTTTCAGGCTGCGAAAACGCATCTGTCACGTAAACGAACAACCAAAACGACACACTTATAAAATGTTCAGCTAAAATCAGTGCGTCGTGAACGGCCCACGAAGCTAAAGCCAGTAATTTTTTTTCTGTCGTTGACAAGGAAACCAGCTCTTATGAGAGAGTCAAAGCCATATAACCAATTAGGTCACGGTGCATAGCGGCATATTGATGTAGAGGACAAACAGCAAAGTGTGACGGGGGGCTCGGGTGGAAGTGTTGACAGCATTACTGGGTGGCACATGAAGTGACTACTGGAATGAGATCTCATTCGCATTCAGTTGTGTGTACGCACATTCAGTAGCCACACTTAAGAGCGGGGGGCGTCAGCTGAGGGGGCTTACCCCTGCATTTAACCTCAGCAATGGTCTTGCTCTTGGACTTTGGATCACAAACCCATTGAGGACCACAGATCCTGTTCCCCAGAACCAACAAAGACCTCCCAGCTCTCTCTCTCTCCCCCTCTCTGCAGGAAACCAACTTAAAATACATTTCACAGTTTGTGCTAAGTCTTAACTAGTGAGTACTCCAACAACAGATAATAAAACTGCTTCAAAAACAAGCAGCTTGAAAAGTAGCATTAGTATGCAATACAATATAAACAACTCTTTCAGCAAAACCTACAAAAGTACACAGTTTGTCCTATGAAGGGATTAGTTATATTCACATTATTTCCAAAGAGAATTTAGTCTAAACCTGAACAAATGGGAGGTTGAACTAGAATGGATTTTTTAGATTTGCCAGTATCTTTTTCTTTCTTTCTTTAATTTTTATCCACATGTTTGCATGCTACTCACAATCAGATGAGTGAACGTGGTTTAAATTCAGATGAGTGAACGTGGTTCAAATTCCCTCTGAGGAGTTTAGGTACAGTTTCAAGTTCCAATTCCCATGACAGCTGGCAAGCCAAACAAATCTAAAACAACATTTGGATTCATTCATTCATTCACGACAGTAATTGCAAATCCGTTGACACAAGCTAATGCTGTTCCAACACGTCTCTTGTCCCCCCCCCTGTTCCCAAACTACCTACAGTAGGTGCTTGGGTCATTGGTTGTTATCAGTACCGCTGATTATGGTCTCCTTAATTCAAATGGCAGAGCGACCAACGCCTTCCAACCCCCGACAAGTGAAGAGCGGAGCCAGAGCGGCTGAAGTAATCCAACCCAGAGATGCAAACACAAACACTCTGATTGCCACATCCTTTCCTCCTGCTTCAGATGGCTTATCATTCTTACTCCTACGCACTTCTACATACAAAGACAAACCTGAACCCTTGGACATGAACAACAAACACTAACTAACAGCCAGTCTAGCTCCTAGGTTTTAGAGAGACTACTTGGGTATTATTACTGTTGCAAAACTACAGGGATTTCAACAGGCACTGCGGTAGGTTTGAAGACCACTGTTCTTTAATCTAATGGCATTCTAGAGCATGTACCGGTAAATCAAATTAGAATAGCAGAACTGTGCACTTCTAAAATCCAACTGTTAATAATGTGAAAAAAAGTAGTAGAGTTCCATATTCTTTGTTTGTTTGATTAATTTTTAGTTCATTGCAGACTGGGGTATGGAATGTTCCATTCCCACAATGGGGACCAATAATCTTGTAAACTAGCCATAACTCCCTTCAGAAGGTACCATTTCTTGAGTATCTTCTTCTTCTATTTCCATGGAGAATGCCACCAGAACTCAGTACAGCACTGACCAAACAAAACAACATTTTCTTCATCCATATTTTTCCTTTAGCAAGTTATATCCTGCTTGATGGAGGATGATGTCACAAATGGATGAACGGGGATTTTGATTCTGGGATGGACTGTTTTATTAACACCATGGATACTCAAACGTTATAAACTGTAAGTTCATTTCAATTAGGACTCAAATTTAACAGGTGCTTCCTCAGCCCACGTGCAATCCCTGCAGAAATGTTTTTGAAAATCAGTAGTTTTTAGCGTAATCCTGTTAACTGCAAAACGAAGAGCGTTGTTCCCTCACAAGATTCCACTTCGTTAGCAATTTTTGCTTAAAAAAATAAGCAAATTCCATATTTGTGTTTGTCATTCCCTATTAGTTGGTAAGATGGACTTTAACATTTTGAAGCTAATTTAGAATGTTCCATTCATATTGGGAACAATTTTGAGAGGTTCTATTAATGGCCCATATGTCAAGTATGACAATTTTAGGTATCAGATCAAACTTGGCCAGGTCATTTCAAATATAGGACCAAAATTTCCCAATAGATTGCGATTTGGTTTCTTCAAGAAGCTGTGGCCATCATCAAAGTACTCAACAACATCTTGAGCCCTGTATGGAACTATTAGCAAGTTCTCTGTTACTCACCAATAACTAAACCAAGTTTATCCAAGGCAACCTAGACAAAGCAGAAGACTGAATAATGATAAGTGATGAAGTCTCAATCAGGCAGGGTGCAGGCTTCATCCTCTGGAGAGGAACTTAAATGCTCAATGTCCTTTTTTTCCCTTCATTTCAATCAATGCAGCTTGTGTACTGACAATAAAGGCCACCCAAGTGACATTAGCAACAAGACAGGGCTCACAATAAAGAGAGAACCACTTCTGTTGTCTAAGCTCATCCTCGGGGGTGATACTGGGTAGTACAGAACATCTGTCGGGCAAAGAGATGGCCTCACAGTTGGATAGTGGACACTTCTCCCCTAGGGAGTACCCGAAAACCAAACTCAGGTCGTACCCATGGCCTCCCGCGACCTCCTTTAGCGCGTGCCTCTCTTTATGACCCTTTTAGGTCAAAGGACACTCTGCAAGAGGACACTTTTACTCTGTGCATGTCCGTTCTGAGGGTTCTTATCACTGGTGAAAAGGGATAAGGGGTTGAAAAGCCCCTGCATGGTGTCTGCATTCGTGTCCAGACGCCAACAGACACAGTCCCACCGTGCGTATGTGACGACGGGACAAGACACAGAGAGAGATGGAGCTTAAGTGCAAGAAAAGGCGCGATTCGTCATTTTAATGGTCACTTTTATGACCAGCGAGAGCTGGGTGGATGCCAGACGGCCTCAACGTTGCCAGCCCAGCAGACAGCAGACAGATGCATCTGTGTCTCTTTATTGTCACTAAGTGAACAACAGATGGATCCTTCATCATCGTCTTCACAATGAAATGGACTTGAGCAAGAGTTGGTGGAGTCATGTGAGAGAAAGTCGAGGTCAAAGAATGATCATCATTCATTGTTTTGAATGACGTGCATTTCTAAGACACACCAGAAATGCATTAGTTCATTGCATAATAGCGATCAATTAATCAATTATTATGAACAATCCAATTTACTATAGTGTAAGAGGTATTTCTAGCAGAATCTGTATGATATAGTCTCACTCAACAACGTTCCACACAGGCCAAAGCAACAGGTGGCCGCTATAACGCCCAAGGCCTTATCGGCCAATCACAACCCTGAATAAAGTAGGTTTGGAAAAGGGGAGTTTTAAATATTAGAGGAAGAAGAAAATCCTCCCCCCAACCAGAGTTAAAAACTGACTGTTTTGACTCACCTAATACAAGTTTGCAGGTCGATGTAAGGCTACAAAACATACAACACAGGACAGGCCCATTACAATAGTTGTATTGCAGATGCTATAACAAGCGCAATATATAATTCATTCTCGTTTCATTCATTACAACGCAACCAGAGAGCACCCCAAAACAGAAAACTCAGCAATAACAACCTCTCAATGTTATAGTGGCATGCTTCCCAAATATTTGTATTCATGTGGACTTGACCACAGAGAAAAACCTTGTCTCTTGATTTGCAGCCAACTAGGAAAAACTAGGATCCACAGTATCGAGTAAAACATAGTATTGGTGAAAACCCCCAGCTCCCGTCAAAAAATGAATGAGTCTAGCTGCATTAACCAGCCTCTTTTTAAGGTCCAAGAATGCGGCGTGAAGACAAGGGAGGTATTTCCTCAAATAAAAAAAGTGCAAGTGGGCGAGAGCTAAATGGATGAGCTTTAATGGGAAATAACAAGCTTAACACAAAACAAAACCTGCTCTGTGAAAACAAGCAATAGAACATCCCCGCAGTGGCCCAGGGAGAGAAAAGCCATCTGCAAGCACGCCCAGTTGGACTTAGCGAGGAGATCAACTTCCAACAAACCCAGACAGGTCGCCAAGGAAGAACCAGACTCATTGTCAAACTGACTACCTGCCGGTGGTCATTCAAAAATCCATGTTCGGTTCTCTCTGGACACATTTTTGCCCCTGGAATGCGACGACATACTGTACGTGTAATATTGAGTTTTGCATCTAACATTCACTCAACAGAGCCACGGACCTAAGTGGACCTAACTGCTTCAAAGACCTGAAATCCCATTACATTTCTTGATAATAGTTCCCTATTTGCCATCTACTCAGCACTGTTCGTTTGTTAACGCGATTCAGCAAAACGTACCAAACGGACGGAAAGACAAAAACGGAATAATTTTTTTTCCTTTTTGTCATTTTCCTTTTTAGCCGTTCGATTCATGACGAACCCCCGTCCCAGAATGTCACTGTCACTATGGTCAACCATCTTTAGCTAGCTATCTAGCCTAACCATCAGAACAGAAGCTGTTTCAGCTTATAGTGTGAATCAACATGGTTATTATTAGTCTATCCAAAGTGTTTCCATGTATGGTTTTACGTTGTCATGGGATGAGGCCAAGCTTTGAAATGACACAAACCCAACAATTTACTTATGGCGTACACACCATTTAGTTGTGCACTGGAAAAGGTGCCGAAATCCCCAAAGGCCTCTCGCTTACCTGAGCTGGTCTGAGGGGCCAGAAAGCAACAGATTAGCATTGCTTTGGGGAGCCGGCTGCTGTAGCGTGTTGTAATGCAGACTGTCAGGGCGACACAGTTGGGGGGCTGTACAAAGCCTCCTTGTTCAGAATGGCCCCCTCCTGCGCCACCACCTCACCAGCTTTTCATCAAACTGCAGAAACTAGAATATTCTTTCAGTCCGAAATACTCGTGGGGGCGGGCAAAATATAAGGAAAAAGCTAAAGGGAAGGCAGGGTAGATCAAGGCTGGCGTGAGGGACATAAATCAGCTCCCAGGAAACACGGAAAATGATACGGTGGAGGAGGGAGGCCATCAAAGCGTGCTAGGATTCTCCAAGACACGAGAGCAAAAAAACGTGTGCGTGTGTGAGGACATAATTCAGCAGCACACTTAAGTGGGGATGACGTGGAGATAATTGCTGGTGCAAACGCTCACCGGCCTCGTCCTCGACACAGGCCACCCTCTCTAATTAAGCTACGCCGTTCATCTACGCCATTTGAATACTTTTTGGAATATCAAACGCACACATTCCTAATTTATTGCATTTATTATAGAAATTTGAGGATAACGTGGCTGCATGATGCTTGGCGTGTCACTCAAGAATCTTCCTCACAGGTTCGTTTGTTTTGGCTCTGCGTGATGGTCGCCTTACGAGAGAGGGCAAGTTCAACCAACAGCTTTGCTTCACAATCAGCCTCTTTTAAACAGAAAACCATGTGAAATTTCCACGCCACAGTTCCGACTTGGGTGTTACCAGGTGCTATGATGCAGCATTTCAAGTACATGGTCAGCCAGGGTTCCTAACATGTCAAGTCAATAACATATGGGTGACATAAACCAGTGCAATTGTTTACTTTCTTTTCATGTTTACTAATGTACCTATAGACCGTGTCTAATGAAAAAAATAAAAGAATTTGTTGTTATTTACCCTAAAAATTAAAAACAAACAAACATTTTAATGCTGTATTTAAATACTATGATACGGAGGACCCCCACATATTCACGGTTCGGTACCCGCAAATGTACCTATTCGCATATTTTTTCCACATTAATCTCTTGATTTTGTTTTTTGTTTTTTTTGTTTTACTTCTAATGGAAAATGCTTGTTGCCAGTATATGGCCGATTTTCCCCTTGCAATTTTTGATTTTAAGTATGAAAGGTATGTAGCCCATCATCTTCCAGACCCCCAACAATTAAAAAAAAAAGAACAGCAAAAGCAACTGGCAGTCCAGTCATAGTGATTCTCTTCATAAAGGTAAAAGGAACACATATTTTCAAATAATAAATAAAAAAAATCCTTCTAAATAAAACAATTGTCCAAAATATGTTGAACATCACCCCGGCAAAAAAAAACCCCAAACAAATAGGTTTAACTAGCATTACGTCAGCCAGGATGTGCTCTCATCCCACACATGGAGTATTGTGAAGGGCAGCACAACAACGAGTCACTATGATTGCCGCACATTAATGTGAGTTGTGTGCCCGGACTTGACTCAGTTGACAAAAAGCTTTGAGGCACGTCCGCGTTGAACATATTTCCACATTAATCATGTCAACACGTTTCTTTTCACATGCTTTGCCTTTTCACTCAGGAATGTCCATTAGATTGCTTGTGAAGGCAGATTACACCTTTGATACGCTAAAAAACAAGCGGAACCGTATATATTTCAGTAAATGCTTAAATCGCTCTGCATGCAATGCTTGAAAAAAGAATGAATAAAAAAGAAAATATTGATTCCAGTTGGCTCCACCTCTCAATTCAATGGCACTTGGTCTCACACACACACACAGGTGCAATGTCTGCTTTATGTATTTGCGTGTGCTGCGTGTATCCACAGGGCGGGACTCCTTCAACGCTATTATTATTTGTTCCACGTAAACAAAGATGCACCCAAATTACAACCATAACAACTATTTGGGTTTCTGGCTGTACATGCAATCCAAATACTTAACTTTGGACTTAAAAGTATGCATCCTAAATTATAGTCGTCTGCATAATGGGCACTACCTGACTCGCCCATATGTAGTTTCATATTCCTATAATTTAGCTCAGGAGCAATTAATAATCTTTTTTTTTTTTTAAGGTCTCAGCACATTTAATGACATAACATCATGAAAATAACTACTGATTTTCAAACAGGAACTACAGATCCTAATTGAATCCTGTTATCACTTAGCTGTAGTTGTTTTGCATGTCACTATACGTCTCTGGCGTAGATAGTTAAACAAAGACACCTTGGTTGGGAAACACCGAGTCGGTTTATGAGCCACGCGTGGACTTGGGTTCCTTGTTCGTAACAGATTCAAAACCAGATTTGTTTTGGATTGGACTGCGGGAAAATACAAGCCCGTGTGTCCACAAACTGTCTTTTACGTAGCTTGTTGGTTTCTACTCTGATAAGGCAATGAAAAGAATGATGTCATCGTCTTACGTCTGGAACTTCCTAAGAAGTAAACTACCCTGTGAAGAAAGAGGCATCCCCTCCGTGTGTTCCGACAAAGAGCAAAGCGTTCTTATGTCAGCCCTTCGCCGTCCGCCTCACTGTCTGCCTTGCAGTAAGCTAGACAAAACAAGTCAGAGGCTCTGTTTGTTTAGATGGAGCTCACCTGGCCCACACAGCATTTGTGGCGAGCCCCAGGGAGGCAAATCAGTTGGGGAAAATGAAGGGAAGCTGGTGGGTGGGTGTGAGTGAACGGGGGAGGGGACGTGTAGAGGGAGCATGGGGGTCAGTGTGTTAACCCTCGTCCAGCAGCACTCAGAATTAGAGTGGATTAGGGGGCCATTTCTACACCATTTTTAACTGAAAATGGAAATAACGGGTGGTTTGTTTACACACGAACAGAATTTCGGAGCCTGAAAAGGGCAAATTTCTGAAAATGATGGTGAGAATTGAAAACAACCACAAGGAAAAGCAGTTGGCATGCATGTATGTAGTGTGTCTTTACAAATTTACTTTACCAATTACTGTCTTGGCAGGCATATTGTATTGTAATAAAATTATATTTGGAGGTCAACACAAGAAGTGTTGTTTATTTTTAACGTTGTCTTTATGCAAAATATTTCAAAACAAATATTCCAAAAATGATTAACTACAAATAACTTATCTGCAGATTCAGATGTATTTTAGTTTCATCTATTCATGCGAGCGACGTGTCGTGACAGGCAGAACAATTACATTCTCTTCCACTAGATGGTAGAAGGTACATAATAAATCTATGTTGTCGCCTTTTTGACATTTTTGTTTGGTGGTGTGTCGTGATTTGAAGAAGGCCCTGACAAATTAAAGGTTGGTCGTAGCCTAAATCAGGGAATGGATTTGGATGTACAGTTATGTTAGTGATAGCATTCGACAGGAGTTTCCCACATAAAAAAAAATGAACAACAGATCTATTCTCTATCCTCTTCTTCAATTGGGGAATTCACATCAAGCCGTTCTTCCTCACTACGTGCGTAGCAGCACATCTCGATGTAGTTAGGCGTATGACTTTTATGGATATCTCTGAGTCGTGTGTGTTTGACGAGGTTCCGTGGGGGATGTGATTAAAAAACAACGAGACGCATAGCCGCCTTGAAACACGTTCACAGTTCCTATGCGCTGACCTCAATTAAACCATCTGCCCCCCGAAAGCCTCACATCCCATTGACTGGGGTTAATGGGGTTTTGTGACAAGAGACAGAGAAACGAAACAGCCTTCACTCGGAGCCATTTGGAAGTGTCACACAAACACTGATAGCTTTAGTTCACCCACAACCTGCCGTGGGTCGGAAACCTGGGAAATGTATTCTATAGCATAGATTTCATTTGGAACAAATCAAATAAGACGTATTGAACTCAAAGGAAATACTTTGCTCTGCTGATGGCTGGATGGATGGATGGGTGGTTAGGTAGGTAGGTTTCTTCAGCCTGACATTTTGTACATGTTTGCTATGAGCACTCGGTCACCCTGCCGCCAGAGTTAGATTCCATCCCATTATAAAGATTGTCTTAACTGATCTTTAACCTTCACCATGGTGGATAAAAGAAATGTATTGTATATATTGGACATGGAGGTCTGCTCGCAAGCCTGCCTGACAGCACTCTGGTCAAGAATGGGAGCACGAAGGGGTGTCTTTGTCCCCGAGCTACGCTGGGGAAGTCCTCTTTATCTCCGTTCATTAACTAAGGATGCAAGGTCAGCATTTCCCGCGTGAAGTGCGGTACAGAGGGCGTGAGGGGGAAGATCATTTTGCAACGTTACGTCAGGGACACGTTGGCTGGGTGAAGATGAAGTTGGGCATTAGAAGCAAGAACAGAAATACATCAGCGGATTTGACCTCATAACGGTGTAACCAACGAGGCATACAACGGGTCATTGCAGAACATGTTCCTCCAGAGCTGCGAGTTCAACTTATTAACTCCGGACTATGACAAAGGTTTTAAATAAATCACGTCTCACGGTGTGTTGGTAAACCGACTTTGAGTGGAAATCTGTAATCAGCTGTTCTAAAACACGTTGCACTTCTTCCTCCGATCGCCGTGTTGGCGGCAAAACCGAAAACCCTGCTAATCACAGCAAGCCTGTTGTTAACACTTTTTTGGTTTTTTTTCATTACAGCCTGACATTAAAGCTAATGCAACTATACAGTAAATTACGGAGGCATACGACCCAGATGCGCTCCTTAGCACCTTTCCCAAGAAGTGCCCTTTCTAAGCCATGAGAAGCATTAGAGACCAATTAACACCGACACAAAGCCGCCTTTCTATTTTATGACACAGTAAACAAAACCTACAGGCCTGCCTTGGGCTCAGAAATAGCCGTTAATGCAGCACAGGGGCTCATGAGTTAAATTCGCCTCCTCCATTTCATACGCTAGACTTTCTTAAGAGACATACAGGTGAAAGCCCACAGATTCCGTCACGCCTTTGCGCGTATACTGTAGCTCTCAGATGATTGGCAAGTTTCACACACTTCTATGAATTCGCTTGTTTATGGACTTTGACAGTCATCCAATGCAAGCCAAAGGATATTTATACACACAATAAGCTGCAGTATTGTTTGCTTTCTTGTCTGAGGTGTAAATCTAGAAAGGGTCAAATTAAGGAGCAGGCGCCAAAACTGCTCAGTGTAATCGGGCAGCGTAAAGTGCAGCCAATCAAAACTTGTTAAAGAAGTTGACTATTCTTCAATAGCCAAGCCAGCGACATGATCTCAGTCCCACAGTCAGCACGCTTTTCACGTACTGAAGACCGGACTGAAGAAGGCAGCAATGACTGCGAAGGATCTTCACCCGAGTATGAAAAATGACGTTACCTAGATTTACTGTACATATTTACAGTTACTGCATCAATATACTTCTTAGCCCCTGCAAATTGCACTTGTCCTCAGCTGTCCCAGCTGACGTTGGGGCCCAGCCAATTGCAGGGCACATACAGACAAACAACCATTCATACTCATATTCACACCTATGGACAATTTAGAGTCTTTAATGAACCTAACAATGTAAAGTATGTTTGTGGGATGTGGAAAACAAACTCAAGCACTGGGAGAACTTTTTTTTTTCCTCAAACATCTGAAACTGAAGTTGAAATTTTACACTTCGACCAAACATGTAATATATGTACTTTAAGGCCCGAGCCTAACCATTTATTATGTGTATTATATTGTCTTACAACTAAAACTGATGAGGGAACCTGATATGACTTCTGTGCCGGATGAATGATAAATATTTGCAATAACGTTTCCACGTGTTTAATATGTATTAGACAGTAAAAATAATAATAATAATAATAATGATAAATAAAATAAAAAGTACACGTGCAAGCTGCAGCTGGCACACGCGATGCAAACTCGAAGCGATTTAAGTTGACTTTTAAAAGGTGTAAATGGTGCACATGGAAAATGATGCGCGATCGCTTCAATTATGTTTCTTGTTGGAGCTCCACTCATATCCACCCAAGCTGTTGCGCAGCATAAAAAAACAAGTGCTTGCACATGTCGCCTTGTCTTTGCCCTCTGAAACACTTAGTCGATTGCGTATTTTAAAAGCGGTTTAAAATAATAATCATCATCATCATCATCATCGTAGTAAAGAAAAAGCTTGACCTGAGATGTCCGAGGAGCCCTTGGAGCGATCGCAGACGACGGCCACACTCGTTATTCCCAACAGGAGCGCATAAGTGACGGCTGACAGAGTCCCATCGAGCTGGAACATCCTTGAAGCCTCAAAGGTGCATGTGAGATCCCGCTTGGCACCAGAAAGTCCACATCGGAAGGAGAAGCAGGAGCAGCAGCACGGGCGAGAAGGTTCCCAGCGGCGCACATGAGACGCTCAGTATCCCCCCACACCCCCCAGCACGCTGCAAAAAAAAAAAAAAAAAGCTCGTGAGACCGGGATGGATCGGCTCTTCTTCTGCTGCAGCTGCACGAGTTTTTTTTTTTTTGTTTCCCCCCCCACCTCTTCTTTGAACTCAGTGTTGTGGTGCCAGCCCACCTGGAGGACTGTCGCCCCCTTCTGCATAAGTCCTGACACCTGCAGACCCAACTGGACAGAATTGTGCACTTGCCAAGATCAGGTTTCTTTATGCTACTACTTTGATTTAAAACAAGAACAAACAACTGAAACAACAATCACTCAATCATCTCATTTATTGAAATGCACCTGTAGTATAGTGCTTATTGTGTATCTGTGTTTATATAACGTGGCAGTGCATTTAATGTTAGCAATCAGTGTCTCCACTATTATTTGTGTTATTTTCTTTTACGAATCAATAAAAAAACAGTATAGTACAGGTGTTTCTCAAATGGCCTATAAGTTTGAATGTCGTTAAAAAGTGAATTTATTTCAGTAATTAAATTTTTTAAAAGTAAAATTCATGTAGCATACACATTCATTAAACAGGCTTTTTTTCAGAAGGCCAATGCCTACTTAATTTCCATGTTAAAATGGTTGTAATTGTTTCTAATATAATATTTTGAGTTAGTGAAAGCGGGGTTTTCATTGGCTGGAAGCTATAGCCTACTCATTATAATAATAATAACAGTACAATAATGGGGAAAAAAAGCTTGTGAATACATATGTATATCATATCAATAAACAATGGGAAATTATTCATAAACAACAACTAAAAAAAGAACATTTTACCATCAATTTTCATAATTTTTCTCCATTACTGTACGTAGATAAACGACTATAACAAGACAGAACCCATATTAAAAACTATTCCGCCACCTTGTGGTCATTAGGCTACACTGCAGATCAACCAATTTAGTATGTCTGGCCCAACGACGCTTCCGTACAAGGCATGCGACAACAGAAGGTCAAAGATGGCAGCCTCCGTTCAGGGGCTCCAAAAATGCCCATTTTTCTCCAAGTTGTTAAGAAACACACAGCTCCGAAATGAACGTAAGTTAACTACTTACACCCAGCAGTACTCTACACATTATTGCTAGACAATTGCCTTTGTGCGTCCGCGCGAGCTGTCTGAAAGGAAATGTTGCTAACGCTGCTCGTTAGCGGAGTTGTCGTCATGGCCACAACTCCTAACTTTACAAATGTAAAGTGATTGTTAAATGTATTTATTTTTTATTTTTCGTTTTCAGGGTTCTTGTCCACGTCCGGGTGTCGCCCATCTGCGGGAAACGACGACGGGCGGCCACCGAAATTCACCCCTCCGCCCAAGCCTGTCATCATTGACAAGACGCAGAGTGTGGCAGCTCTTCGGAAGTATGTTCTACGCCCCTAATTGAAGCCAATTTAATGTAATTTTACTTTAGCAGTTTATTTAATTTTGTATTTATTGTACTGATTATACTCCCTCAGAGAGACATTAAATTTA